>NW_007578085.1:118695-175524 GCF_000690725.1 Stegastes partitus | reverse complement strand
TTACAGGTGGTAAGACAAGGCTGATTTTTATGAATTGGCACTACTAAGTGGGGTTACTTGGTCTTTTTCTAATTGTATAATTTAATTTAGTACAGAGTTTGTAAGATATCAGAGTATATATTGTTTCTATGACATGGTGTTGCATTTATATCTTTTTACTACTCCAGTGATCTGTGATGGCTGCAGCAGCTTTTCCTTATTTTTTTTTTCTTTTTTTAAAGATAATTGTTAAAGAAGTCATCTTTAAAAAAAAAAAATACATCAAATATTCTAAAGATTGTGTACAGAGTATTCCTTAGTGGTGGAATTCAAGTGTAGGAATATTTGCTTTTTCTGAAAGATGAATTGTATTTTCTGTTAAGAGGTTAAAAAGATTTTGCTATACTATGGACAAAATGTAATCGTATGAATATTAATTTTGTACCTACATTGTGCAATACTTGATAAAAAAATACGGTATAACAAAGTATTTTGAGTCAGTGTCTTACATGTCAAGAGGGACTGAAATAGTTTATATTGTTAAGTTTGTATTAAATGCTTAAAAATTATATGCTTGTCTTTATTTTTTTTAATTTCATATTTGCACCCTGGTCTTTTTAATAAAATAAACTACAGTTGAACATGATCTGTGGGAAGCGGACTGATTTATTATTTGTTTATCGGAGCGTTTTAACATGTAGCCAATAGCAGACTTTGCCAATGAATGAATAATAGTGACAGTCTCATACCAGGAGCTGCCACTCTGTATATTGTAGTCGACTTAAAGCTAAAATTAAGTGTGCAATCTGTGGACAGCCTGGAGTTCATGTACTGTAAACTTTGGGTCCGTTTAGAGATTGAGGACAGCAGTTAATGTCTCAGTAATCGTGGCTGTGATGGCAGGTTTAGAGCTATTTGTCGCCTGTCGTACACATAATGAACCATCGCATAAATATAAATCCTCATCCATCCTATCTTTGTTTATTTTAAGCCAGGCATGTGTTACAGGTTTGAAGAAGTAGTAACCCCTCTGGGCTTCAGTTTCAAGAAGGAACGCAGAGCATAGAGTAAGCCAAACATTTACCAAAGTTTAGCTTTAACTCAGGTAAGACTTAATCATATTTGCAATTTCGTGTGACTCAAAGGTCTGGGGAGAAAAATAGCTTAGTGTTTTTTAATACTCCTCCCTCTCTTGTCAAAGACTTATGTACACAGAAGTGTTACGAAGGCTGAGCAAACATGGACACTTAAACACACCTAAAGCCTGTTTTAGATGCTCATCAATGACTTAATTAGAGCACAGTTAAATTCCTAAAGCTCTCGAGGCTAATACTATGCAAGTGCCCTTTATGGCCTTGTTATGCAATTTTTCTTTTCATTGTGTATGTTTTGTAAGGCTGCTATTTGGTGTCGGCAGGAGTGTCGCCACATTTCCAATGCAGCAACACTCCATTCAAAATCTGATGCATGGATGTTACTATTACATGGTCATGGTGGTAAGTTTAAACATTTAATACAGTCTGGTAGGTTAGTCCAGTGGTTCCAAACTCAAGGGTCAGGTCCCTCCAAAGGGGGCATGAGATAAATTTTAGGGGTTGAGAAGAAAAAAAATACATTCTTGGGGGGGTCTTTGAGATATATTTGAATGCTTTTTGTCCAAATCTACTTTTTAAACAAAGCCATCTAAGCTGTTTATAGGGAGGAATTTTTTTATTTATTTTTTGGTCCAACTGAGAACAGACGTCTTAAAAAGGTGCAAGGTCCAAACAGGCTGGTTTATTGTTACAGACCAAGCCACTGGCCATTTTATCATTAACTTATTACCTTTAACCATTGCCATACCTTTACATAACACAGTGCCACATAACTGAAATACTCACCGTAAGTGCGAGTACCTTTAATTTGCTACCTCCACTGCTACATTCCTTTCTGACCATGTGCAGTAGGTGTGGACAGCCATCTGAACTCTCAGTGCCTCACACAAAAAGCTAAGGCACTGAGAAAGTCCTGAAGGTATACGTCTGTTTCTGAATTCTGTTTGCGGTAATGAAATCCAAATCTCAGTTTAGATTGCTGTGGCAAATAAATTGCTCAGAATCCCTGGCGTTGCAAATTAATTCCTGCGGGGCTCAGGGGGAGTAGCTCGTGGAGGATTAGAGGGAAAAGCGATTTTTGCTAGTTGCGATTCCACCCTTGTGAGACACAGTCGCATTTAAAAACATTCTCGGTTTATGTTGTGAGTAATGTCAGCGCCTTTGTGTGCAGCGATGCTCTGCTCTTTGCTTCCATAACTGCTTTCTTATCAAACGACACACCAGTTTTTGGTTGATTGTCAGCACCCGAAGACTTTGGCCTGTATTGAAGTGAGTGTATAATGATTAGTAAATATTCTAATCTGCATATCCAGTCAGTTTGTTATTTCCTAACAAGTCCATTTCGCATTGTGCTGCAGTTTACTGGGTCGGCTTGCACCAGAGGAACTGTTTTTGGTCCACAGTTCAAATGGTTGCTTTTCAATAGGTATTGAAGTCTCTCAAGCTTTGCAGCCTGAGCGAAAAACAATATTCAAAACACACACATATTCACACACAGAGACACACAGTCAGTTCCACATGACCACCTCGGCTCTCTGGGATAAACAGGCCCACAGATGGTCTGGTGTCACACCAGCTGGGAGACTCCCAGGGTGCGGGGTGTTGCCTTGCTGTGACTCCATCTTGTCTGTTCCACAGTGTGCTCTCCCCCTGCTTCACACAGATACATTCCTGACATGAGCTGCACTTATTACTCACAGGTCCTTATCATGCTGGATCTCTCGCACGCCCAGCAGTGCTGTATGCTCAACATATAAGACCTGTGTTTGTTTTCAAGGGTGTTTCTCAGCCGAGGGGAACGCTCCGTTTGAGCGAAATGTGAATTCCATGTTCGGACAACATTTATAAGTCATCACAGAAAGGCCTGAAATAACTGAAATTTATAAATATCATAGTGTAGAAGTACCGTGTTGAAATTAAAAAGAATAATCTGTCATTTAAAAAAAAAATGTAATTAGTTTCTGGTGGAAATTAGGTGAGAAGATTGACATTGTGGTCTAAATATAAGCCAACAGGGAGCTGGTGGTTGAGTTAGCTTCGCAAAAAGACAATTAACAAATTCATCCACTAGCATGGTGAAAGCTGGCAAAGAGAAGCAATGAGAATTAGAATTTAAAAAGCAATTGTGAAATTTAACTATGTTGAAATTCTGCAACCAGTTAGCTTAGCTTAGCATAGCATAAAAACTAGAAACAGAGAAGCAGCTAGCATCTAAAAGAAAAAATAAAAGAAAGCCTGCTAGCATCTCTAATGTTCATTAATTAATAGTGCACAGAATAGGCTTTTTTTGTTTGCTTGTTTTTGCACAAACCAAATGTGATAATGAGACAAAAGTTCTTAATAAGTTTGAGGTATTGGTACGTGGATTTGAACAGAGCCAGGCTAGCTGTGTGCTAAGTTAGCGGTTAATCTTTATTATTACCATCCGCATACACACACGACAGTAGTTTTGGTCTTCATCTAGTGCCAAACTCTCAGCAAGAAAGCAAAAAATGCATGAATATAGTTGACTGGATATTTTTGTATTCTAACGGAATATGTGAAATACACACACACACACACACACACGTATATAATAAACTTAATGAAACTGCACAGCTGGAAATGACATATTAGAAATTTCAGACAGCAATTCAATTCAAGTAAATCCAATTGTAGTTTTTTTGAGAACAACTGAAAGCAAATGCTAATGAGGTGCGATAATGTCCCTTATTTCTCTTTTAAACAATAACTGGAGCAAGAGACTCTGCAATTAAAAGAATTATGTTGAAACACTGGCGGAATTTTTCATTTGTTCAAACAAGCATACTTTAAGCCTCAGTCTGAATATCCAAATGGCTGATAACGGCTGTAAACACAGTGTTTATAAGACAAAGGGCAAGCCACAGTGAGTCATTCCAAAGTGCAGATGATACATTTGAACTGTATTTTAACACAGTGATGTGAATTGCAAGGCTTCCAGCAAGGACAGATGGGTCCAAGTATTTCAAGCACAATGCCAGGGAACAAAGCGATGAGCTGGGAGGGAGGTTCAGCATTTTTTTTTGGATCATAGCTGATACCAGATGAGGATTTTAGATCAGTAGGCCAGAGATGAATCGGGAAGAATATGGCACTTTTTTCCATTCTGTCACCGTCAATAGGTGTTGCTAGGGTTTTGACCTTGATCAACACTCACACTTCTATACTAAGACTGTGATCAGAGCTGTTGCTGTCATTAATGTTAGGAAGTGAGGACAGCACCTGTTACTGGTTATTGAGTTTGGCATGTACAGTCTGGCGGTGACATTTCAGAGGCTCGTGGGCCAGAGATACCGCCACGCGAGCGGGAAGCACATCTGCAATTCAAGGAAGCTCAACATTTCACTTCACTGAAAGAAAAAAAAAGACCAGAGAGAAGGGAAGATAAAGAGGATATAAAAAAGCTCCATCCAGTCTGTGTTATTCGCTGATAAACCCGGAGCTGAGACTTTAATGAATACAGGCTGTGCTGTGTTTGGCCAGGACAGAACCTCAGTCAATCGCTGCTTTCAAGTGCTGCCAACTCATTTTAGTGGGGATCATCCATTCGACCCTATTCTTATTCCAAGCCAGACAATCATTCAACCTAAAAGCACCACATCTCAGCAATATGGAGTCATAATCCATATTTCATTGTGGCACTATAAGCCAGTGAGGAGAGGAAAGAGCCGAATGTATTGTTGCTCTCTCTTTCTCCTCTCTGTCTCTATTTGTTTTGGTTTGAAGGTGCAGCTGAAGGTTGCGGTAACGAAAGGGTGTTGCACACTTCAATAGGTTTAAAAATAGACCTTGCAGGGTTTCTGCGTCATCGGAGGAGAATCCTCGCCACTCTCACCCCTCCCTCGTCCTCCTCCCACCAGCCAACCATGGCTGACTTCACAGCAGGGACTACTTGTATGCTAATACGGCATGGAACAATTCTTTCCGCCTTCACCAGCATCATAACCTGCTCTGACGTAACGCATGAAGAGGAATGAATACCCTTTTGAGGATCCTGGGTGGGTCGCTCTCTAGAGTTATGTAGAGTGCGCTGCCCTCTCAAGTCAGGTATGAAGAGAAGCTGGAAAAGCAGGCAAGTCTGCAGGAGGAAAATGTGAAAAAAAACAACACTGAGACAAAGGAGAGAGATACAAAGATGTTTTTCAGACTACATTAATGGCAAGCCATGTAGCCATGACAACACATTTCCTTCACCTTTTCATGCTGATAATGGCTTGCTGAAGCAGAAAGGAGTGCACTCGCTGCTGAATTAGGCCCAGGCAATTCACCAAAGGCAAAAAAAAAAATCTTTCCTTCATAGATATAATCTTGTTTATTAGAACGTAGGAGGTTGAGAAAACACTTCAGGGTCTCTCAGGTATTGGCTCTATACAGATAATCAGTGTGAAAATGGCAGCGTCGGGAGTTTCCACAGTGGTACATACTGGAGATAATGGGACAAAATCTCTCTACTGCAGCTAGATGTCAGAGCTGTGAATTTGTTTTATCTCCTCTGTTTCCATTAATCTGGCAAAAAGGGAATTTGATGTAGCTGTCAGGTGGTATTCAGCTGTTCTCAAACAGTAATCTGATTTCAGATGATGATATGCAAATCTGTATTCCATCCCTGTTAAGTAAATGAAAGTGAAACACAAAGGATGCAGAAGATTTTCTTTGTTGAAATGATTGGTCAATGTATAAAAAGAAAATAACCAACAAATTGAATAATCATTAACGCTAAAGAGTCAAAATGTCTGTTTCAGGTGGATCAAATATAAGAATCTGATGGTTTTCTTCATTTCATATCATTGGAAATTTAACATCTCTGGGTTTGAGACTGTTTGTTAGACAAACCAAGCATTTTGAGAGCATCATTTAAACCCTCAGGAAAATATCATGTGATACTTGTGAGGTACATTTTGTAATTAGAAGATTACATTAAAAAACATCTACTGTTAGTTTCACAAAATGCAGATTTTTACAGAGATTGAGAACTGTTTTTTAAGTTGTGCATTTCTTATAGTGATGTCAGTCTTCACAGAGACATGTTAAGGCATGTTTCAACATAGAACAATAACTGTACAAACAAAGCAAAGTGCACCACCTGAAGAAATGTGGAAATTATTTAGAGAATCCTGAGGATGCTGTTGGGGTTTTCTGCAGTCGGACGAAGACACCATAACAAAGGAAATCTCGACTGAGGTTAGAACCATTGTTTCCTTTCTTTCTGCGATATTTCATGGAGCCAAAGTCTTGACTGCACATTCAGGTTATCTGCTCACGTCTGTCTTTGCAATCCAATTGTTTTATTAGTCCACCTTAAACATGCTCTTAATTACTATAATTTACTATTCATGTTATTTCTACTACAACATTTGACTGTAGTTGAAAAAGTTGTTTAAAATACAAAGACTGGCATGAGATTTTTTTTTTTTAATTCTTTTAATCATTGTAACTATTGTACATTATCCCACAATAATGCATCTTAAACTTCAAGGGTTTAGTTATTTCTGGAACAAATCTTGGAGCTCCTGCTGTGCCTCAACATGGATCAATATTTTTACATTTACATAGTGTATATTCCGCTTGACAATAAAATGGCTATTCTATTCTATTCTATTCTATTCTATTCTATTCTATTCTATTAATATAGGCTCTAGTGAAGAACCCACATTATCACCCAATCCTGCAGCTTCCCCCAGTTATGCCAAGATTTTAGCATCTTCAGCTCATTGTTTTAGTTTTATTGCCTGCAGCTATTCTGTTCTGTTTAATTTTTGCGTGGCCTTTCGACTTTTAGTGGTACTTTCTGTGCTTACTGTGGTGACCACAAGTAATGGGTACACAAGTTACCAGTTCCTGACTTGGGAAGGTAATGACAAAACATAACAGCACAGGCTTTCAAGGCCCTGCCAGCCACCTGCTTCCCAGCTTTAAAAAAAAAAATCCACTATGCACTATCTGCCCAGCACCAAACAACAGACAGATAAAGTTAGCAATTATCAGGTGAGCATATGCCTTGCACTCAAAAAGTTCTACGAAAATGTTTCTATAAAAAGCAAAAGCTGTACCTGGTTTAAATTTGGCTGCTGTCCCCTTTGAGTGTTCTTGTGCAGCTATACATCGCTCCCAGTGCTCCTGTCACACTTGAAGTGTTCCCTGTAGGTTCCATTCTGTAAGCACATTGAGTACATCTGTACAACGTGCACAGTCTCCTCTGCTGTGTTAAAACGATGACCCTTCAACTTCTTTTTGGGAAGGAGGTCACAAGAAGCCAAATCTGGCAAGTAGGGTGGGTGGAGAGCAAAGATTGTGATGGTGCAGCCAATGCCCCATGAGCAGCCAATTAGTATTGTGCAACAGTTGAGGTCATTTTTGCCTTCTTCTCCATCACATGCCTCAGGATGTTACAGTAGAGCTCGACATTGAATTAAAAACTCTGTGAATGATGAAGAGAATGACAGGCATGGTGTTTGTCTCAGTCCTGACCTTACATGCCTTTCTTACTGTTCGGCTTCTGGGTCTTGGCTGTAGATCCAATTATCATCATCAGTGATGATCCTTGACATCAAGGGTGGCTTATCCTGGGCCTACTGAAGAAGATCCTCGTCAATTTTGCTTCTGCAGCACCATGATGCAAGTGGTCACAAACACACATGTAGAACAGGTCCCTTTACAGGAGTTGCTGATTACACCTGTTGTATGCACATGACAGTACTATTCTCCACTAGTGCACAATGGGAACAGAATTGGAGCTGTCTAATCTTACCTTTTAGCAGATAAAAGAATCAGGTAGCAGCTTAAAGGACAGTGAATATTGGAATATTGGACTCCAGGTACGTGCTGTTGCTGTGTGTCTGCAGGATATTTAAACCGGCAGCTCTTTCTTTCAACTCTGCCATCTTACTGCATGCTAATTTATTTTTCAAAAGGAGTATATCTTCCATAGCACATAATTTAGGATAGACAGAAAGGCTTGCTGAATGCTCAGAGACGCTGGGATATTGTTTGTGTAACAACATGTAGCTGTTGAATTTTTCTAATGCTGTGAGAACCACAGGCAAAATTCCATTCACACCCATTATAATGTTATGACAGCAAATATCTCAGTGCAAAACCATCTGCATGGCGAGGTGGCTGCACTACAGATAAGTTTGCTGACCTGTACTGACGGTGATGGGGAGAATTTGTATGATTTCAATAGTCCCGTTGCTTCAGTAAAGCCTTGCTAGGTGGTATGTTTGAAGACAACCAAGCATAGAGGAGGGGATGGAGGTGGGTTTGGTGTGATACCTCTCTCTCACACTGCTCCAGTATCTCTCCCTCTCTATTCCCAACTCATCCAAACCCCATCACTCTCTCCAGAGCCTGGGAAGTTTTTGCTGTATTTGATGTTCCCCGTCTGTGTAATTTAATCTCAGTGATTCCCTGCAGCTTTCTCCGACCATAAACCTCTGCTCTAATAATAGGAAGCCCAGGCACAGTCTCCTCTCTAATCTCTGCCTCTGTGTGTGGATGTTTGTGTGTAACTGCTCTTGCTTCTGCACCATAGAGATAAGGCTGCATTTGTTTTGGCCACTCTGAGACCCGACTAACTTTCACTCCCAAATTGCAATAGTGATACAGAATCAGGGAATGGTTGATATAAGGAAGACCAAACCCTTAAACCATTAATGTTTAGTGTAACTTTCCTGCTGCTGTGCAGACTTTCTATTGTGTATCCTATCAGGAGACTGATAGGGCACCAGCACATGGTGCTTATGTTAAGTGCAGCATTAAGACATGAGAGAGGAATTTAAACTTAAAGACATGACTCTGTTGGCTTTCAGAGTTCTGCCATATGTGTCTGGATCAGGCTGCTTCCCACACTCAGCTGTGGCCTATTTGGGAAAAATCAAAACATATCCTCCAAACGAGGTTCCCTCCTGCTCTGTTTTTTTTTTTTGTTTTTTTTTTTTGCAGTTGACACAGAATGATGACTGAGGCCACCTTGTTGTTTTCCCTTTTTTAATATTCGTGAAGACAAATAAACAGCAGTCATGATGAGCTTTTGGCAAGAATTAATGAAAGCATTGTCACATTTGGATATTGGAAGGTTTCATCTCCTTTCCAAATTGACCATTCACTAAACCCCTAACCCAAACAGCGACTGTCTGCCTGTCCAGCTTTGGATTTAACCACATCTGCAAGCGGTGTGTACTGGGCTCTAGCAAGAGCAATATTTGGCATTCCAAGACTTTGAGTGGTATCTTATTGCCTCTCCACAATCGATAGCAAGAATTTACAATCTTCTGATGAATGAATGAATAACTATGTAATTTGCTGACTACAATAAATGTGACTTCCATAACCAGACAGCATATAGCAGCTAATGATGTTATTTGGATTACAGACTATATCAGAAAAGACCCAGTCAGGACAGACACATTCTCTGGAGTCCTATTCATTCCATGTAGGCCTCTTATTTCAATTGGCTATCTCCTCTCCTTCTGCTAACTGTGTGTTACTGTTTTCAAAATCCACTTCCACTTTAGGAAACAACAACGTCCAAGCAGCAACCTACCACACTGAAAATTCAAGTTTTGTTTAGGATGTGGATTGTGCAGTAAAGCAGCCCTGCTAGTTTTTCAGTGGATTATCCATTTTAATCATGTATCTGCATGCAAATGTTCCACAATTCCCTCTTCACTATTTCGAGGAATGTAGTCATTCTTACATTCTTGTGTGAACAAAGACCTTTTGTAAAGCATGTAGACAGAATTTTTTTAAAGGGATGTATATATCCATCTAGAAAAACATCCATACTACTGTGGAAAAGGCCCAAGTCTGAGTGTTGTGTGCTGGTTGCCATGTGTTTCATTATGTGACCTGAGTATGTATACAGAGAGGGAACCACCCCAAGATGACTCACTGCTGGAGAATTCCTTTCTCCGATAGACACAGGCTGGCTAAAATGTGGTCAGCCAGTCGCTCGGAGGAATATTAGGAAAACCATCCATCACCGTGCCCCCGCCTCTGCTGCTTCTCCTTATTATTTTAACAGGTGATGGAATGAAAAGTGATTAGGAGGACAGATATGCTGAGAACAGACGTGAAAGCTGCTTGCCTCTGAACATAATCAGTGTTTACTTTGGGAATAGAGCAGGTGAGGCTGTTTTGAGTTCTGATTGCAGACGCAGTAAATCATAAATGTGAAGACTTTACCAAAATGCTCTTTGTTTGCCCATGCTGAGGCTCCATCACCCCACCGTCATGTTTCATTTATGGCCCACATCAAAATAGATGCGGCTCCGTCGGCTCCTTCTCCTGTCATATTTCTCTCAGAAAAGAGGGGGCTGAGGGATTGGCGCTGCACTTTCAGCAGCCTCCTCCCTCGGTTTAAATATTTCACTAGCAGAGAGAGTAAATGGCATTCTGATGCGCTACACGATATTCAGTGAAAGGTCAAGGTGGAATGGAAAGATTCACATCTGTGCCGTTTTTAGGGCTCCTCAAATGCAAGTGCTGCTGGGAAATCTGTCGGCTGGAGTAACATCAACCTCAGATCATTGCTCTGTGGGTCGATATGGCTTTCATTCCGCTACTCCAGCTCCAAACCTCTCTGCAATATCGACCCCTTTGATTTCTTCTCAGACTTGTGGCCCTGTGGATGTGGATGTATGAAAATCCAGCCAATGAGCTTTTAACTTGGCAATCTAATTTCATATACTTAATACTAGTGTCACATTCAATACACCGACATGTTGCTGGTGTTATCAGTTGACTACGTTTGAACCTTTGGAGTAACAAAGGAGTGCCAGTGTATCCTGTTTAAGCATCTATCTTATGTGACAAGAATAGAAACGTGCAGAAACTCAGATTCAAAGAATGTTCCCCACCTTTTCCTTTGTTGGCACCACAATGAAGTGAACTTCTTAACTCTAAGTGCATGAGTTTCACCGACTTGCTATTTTGCACTACCGCATTCTTGTGATTCCTTAAAGGCAATTGTTTGACACACTCAAAGGATGACACTCAGTCAAGGCCAGCAGTCACTTCCCACGTGGTTTGGATTAGAACCTTTCAGCAAAAACACAATGTTTGACTGCTGCTGGAGGCCACTGGGGACTTTATTATACAGGAGTGCTGTAGTACGACAAGAGTGCTGCTCTGTAGAAACGCTTATGTCAAGGGCAACAAGTGGAGCTGTGTGCTAATTTAAAGCATCACTTTTGGGTTTATTACAGCCTGGATCACTATTGTTAAAATTGCTTTCGTCAGAGTAATAGCACAGATCTGGCAGTTGAAGATAAGACCAGGGAACAGACTGTAAACACAACCTGACTCATTACCATTTAGTAGGTTGACATGGTTACATCCAGCAGGCACAAAGCAACATTATCATTCATTTGTAGATGCGTTTCTGGTCCTATGATGATGAATATAAATCTAATATTCACCCTGCTTCTTTCTCTGTTTCTGACCTACACTCTCCCAAAATGGAAATGTATTTTATAGGTATCCACTTCATGTTTCTATCTTCCCTTTAACTTCACCCCAGCCAAACGAAGCAGATAGCCACCCTCCCTGAACCTGGTTCTGCTGGAGGTTTCTCCCTGTTACAGTACAGTTCTTCCTCTGCATTGGCACCAAATGCTGGTCAAAGGGAACATTTGGATTCAACAGGTTTTTCTGTATAATTTGTGAAGTCTAAACCCTATTTCTTCATTTAAAAATCTGGTGGAGTGTAGAATGTTGTGCGTTTTAAGCCTTAATATTAAAAAAATAATCAGGTAAATTCACGTTCTAGATATTGTGTATATTATGTAGATTGTGTGGTAAATGATCCACACTTATAAAACTACACCTACATTCCTTCCCAACGTTGTAAAATTGCAACAGCAGGTCATGGTTCTTACAAATATCACCACTTCAGTTTTAATTAATAAGTCTATACATTATTAGGCATTGATGATTCAGTAATATATATACATATAATATATAATTTAAACATGAATTTTACTGAAATGTAACAGCTTGATCCATCCATCCATCCATTTTCTTCCGCTTATCCAGGGTTGCGTCACAGGGGGCAGCAGGTGGAGTAACTGACTCCTTTCGACACGCAGCAGCAGCAGCTCTACTCTGAGCTCCCTCCGGATGTCCAAGTTCTTCACCCTATCTCTAAGGCTGAGTCCAGCCACCCTGCGGAGGAAGTTCACTTCGACCGTTTGTATCCACGATCTCGTTCTTTCGGTCACAACCCAAAGCTTGTGACCATAGGTGAGGGTTGGGACATAGATGGACTGGTAAATCGAGAGCTTTGCCTTGTGGTTCAGCTCTCTCTTTACCACGATGGTCTGGTACAGTGCCCGCATTGCTGCTGATGCCGCACCAAGCCACCTGCCCACCTTGCGCTCCATTTTCCCATCACTCTTAAACAAGATCCCGAGATACTTAAACTCCCTCGCTTGAGGAAGTAACCCCCCCCAAAAGGTGGCAATCCACCAGTTTCCGACAGAGGATCGTTGCCTCGGACTTGGAGGTAGTGATCTGCATCCCCCGTCGCTTCGCACTTGGCTGCAAACCGCTCCAGTGTGTGCTGAAGGTCATGGTCTGATGAAGCCAGCAGTACCATGTCATCTGCAAAAAGCAGAGACGTGATCCTGAGGTCCCCAAAGCGGACACTCTCCTCACCCTGGCTGTGCCTTGAGATCCTGTCCATCGGGGACAAGGGGCAGCCCTGGCGGAGTCCAACACCCGCTGGGAACGTGTCCGACTTATTGCCAAGTATGCGGACACAGCTTGCACTTTGATTGTACATTGACTGAATGGCTCGTAGCAGCGAGCCTGGTACCCCACACTCCCTCAGTACCCCCCACAGAGAAAATAGATATCATTGACATATAACAGCTTGACTCATCACAATAAAAAGCAAGTAACTTAAAAAAAAAAAAAAAACCACTACTGAAGTTTTCCATCATTAAACATCTTTAGAATAAAGGGAAAATACTCCTGGTCAAATACTTTGGAAAAGTGTTGATGCAAAGAGAAAGAAAGACCAGTAAGAGAAAGTCAAGCTGTCTGAACTCAACTGTGGTCTCATGGTATTAATTTATTTCTGACTAAATATGTTGCGTTGATAAAGATCAAGGTCTTACAGGTTGATGGTTACAGGTTTGCCTACATTCAGTCAGTGGTAGGTACAACTGGATAGTTTTAATAGACATAACAGTTGTACAGTTGTGGGCGAAATAGGTTTAAACTTGTTAAAATGAACTTGCAACATTCGTCTTTTTCTCTGTTGGAAGCACTTTGGGTCGAAATCAGTTGTTTTAAATGTGCTATATAAATTACAATGACTTGACTTGACTGTTGCTGCTATAAAAATATGCGGCTGTGAGGCTTTAAGCTACCATTATGGGCTCAGTCACCACAGGTGCAGGGTCTGTTTCTCACATTTTGATTTCAAAAGCTCTGCTTGTTAATGGAGAAGACGTTTTAGTGGTTAACTCACTTTGCAGTAGCCACATGCCTCTGATTTGGTCACATCCCAACGTGATTTCCCTGCGTGCGGACAGTTTGTCAACAGTGAATGGACTTCTGCACATATGGACATTGTTACAAGAAATTTAGAGAGTAAATGTCAGTGTTATTCCCTCAGTAGACAGAAACCTGCAGTGTACATTTGATGTTTTAGTTCAGCATCAGAGTTCTGTTGAGAGCACAACCATGACCCTAAATCTGCTTATGACATGTGATCAGTTCAAATTTTTGCTCTAATTTTATTTCTATTTTATTTTCATGCAATATGGTTAAAGAGTTGCCACGTTTGCCTCCTTTCGTTCACAGTGGATATGGCTGTGCTAGATGATAAAAAGGAGATGACTACTGAGGCTTCCTCGGCCCTGTCTTCACTATCATCAATCTCCAGTGGCACCATAAATTTGTCGCTGAGAATGTGAGCAGTCAAAATTGACCAATCATAGTTGCTAGGGTTCCGATGTGCCAACCGCTCCAGCCCCAGCATGTAGACATATTTGTGAGGAACTGCACGTTATCAGCTGCCATCATATGGGGGATATTATTAGAAATGATACCCAAACCTTCAAAAATACATCTTATAACCTAGAAATCTGGAGTGCTTCATGCTAGTAAAATACACCACACTTGTGGAAAATGATAACATAAGTACAGCCCCACCAAAAATACCTGTACCTACAAGTACAGATTTGCTTAAGGCCAAATTAACAGTAAGAGTGCATTTCGTCATGCCTCATAAGTGTGGAGTCTGTGTTTACTCTTTTTACAAGCGCTGGTAACATCCATGCAAGTTGTTTACTTCTAGTCCTGTGCTCTGAACATATGCATGCTATCCATCTGCAACAAGCGCAAGTGATACTTTGAAATTGCATAACCACTTTCTCAACTTTCATGCGGCAGCAGAATTTCAAAATAGCTCGCATTAGACATGCAGCCGAGCTGTGCGCCGAGTAGCACTGTAAAATTCACTTGTTCAAAGCCTGCGAGTGTGTGTTTTGTGTGTGTGTGTGTGTGCGCATGTGTGTGTGTGTATTAGAGTCAAACAGTTTCTTGGTATTAAGATTCTCATTACAGGATCAGCTCTTTCATCCTTAGGTTCAAAGCGCCGCCCTAGCCAACGGCAGTGGGCGAGCAGATATGTACTACCATTTGATGGAGGGAGAGGAGGAGGAGGAGGAGGAGAACAGGAGATCAGAGGGGAGCGGAGGGACACGGCGGAGGAGAGAACTGTGGGGGAGGAAATGACGTGAGGAGAAAAGGGGGAAACCCTGTGGAGGCTACCAGAGGAGGTGGAAGAGGGAGTGGAGCAGCGAGTACAGAAAGGTGGCCACACTGGGTGAGGACTGGCTTCAGGATTATGTAACTGCAGTGACAATGATGAGAGCCTGACTCTGCATTCATGCATACGCTCCCTTGCAAATTGCGAAGTCGTTGGCCAGGCAAAGAACAGAGTCGTGTACCAGACACCGACTGAGAGGCATTTGAAATACAACACAGTATGACTCCATTATTCACTCAGTGCGCCTGCTCTGTGCTCTCAGACCGCTCTGCCTCTCCCTCACTAGTGGGCTTTTCATCAGCAGCTTGGTGAGATCACGTTGCATATCAAGTGTTTTCATCAAATTGGTGTTATTTCCTCTCCTCCTCCCGTGTGCTGGCCTTTTCACAGGGCCACAGATATTTTCTCTGTTTAATAGTCTACAGTTCCTGCTATAGCAAATCAATAGCGTTACATTCTGCTGGCGTGGCTATCAGTGGGAAAAAGTGAGCAGCTCTGCACACAGCTGCTGACATCTGCCCAACGGTGTAATGGAGTGGATGGGATTTCAGCTCTACATCAACCTGAGACATGAGAGCATGTCGAGATGAGACGTGGCCACTGATTGGGACTCATACTGAACCATGTGTGCCTGCGATTTATCCTCTTTGTGCGGCTGCTTTTGTGATCGGGGGACTCAGAGCGGTGACGAGGGGCCGGGAGTCTGTGTCAGGAGGTGTCACCTTCCATCTTTCCATACGCTGACCTTCTGAGGTGACCTGCTCAGCTCGTGTGTGCGTATTGTTCTCGCTTTGTGAGCCAATGAATCATTAGCGGCGACTGCTGCTAAGACGCCTTTGAGGTACCGAGAGCATCGAGATAAAAGAAGGTCAATTCTCTCATGATTCTGTCAACTGCAGGTTTTCAATCAAGACCAAGGGCCTGTACATACATCGACCACTCAAACTCCTGTTCCTATAGAAACATTTAAAACCAAAGGAGTGTTAGAATTAAACTTTCCTTTGTCTCCTTAATTTACATTCCTTGAAGGCAAAGACCAGAGGGTTGTTTTATGTTTAGTTTTTTTTTTTTTCTTGCCAAATTCTGATTTTCAAAAGCTCTTCAAAACTGGATTTGGAAAAAGGCACATGTATCTGCTGCAGAAACGTATGTTAAAAAGAAAAAGAAAAAGCTTTACTCATTATGTTAAATGTGCTTTTAGACTGTCCCTGTGTAAAGGTAATGATGGGAAAAAATTCTCATGTCTGCTACTTGCGTCATCGGGCACCTCATGATGGCAGCAAGCCATTGTGTTGTGCTCCTGTTGCTCAATAAGCCCCCATGAATTTGCCCCTCATTGGAAAAGTATAATTTGTGAAACAACAAATATATTTTTCTACACCATCTCTACCGTGGAGCCCTCCAGGGTCAGCCAAGACAAAAAAGACAAGAGCTTTGTATAAATCTGCGCACAGATTTGCAGACAACATCTTTCCTCACAGAACAAGAAAAGGAGCGTTTTACAAAGCTGCTTGAAAATCAAGGTGTACAGTTCAGGAATCTGTTGAATAATTTGTCCATACACAGATATATAATAATTCATCCATTTGAGTTTTTCCACAATTTGGCATTTTAGTTGAAAGCTACTGTGAAAGCAGATGCTTGAGTACTGGGCATGAGGTTTCACTGAATGTTTGATGAGAATGAAAACACCTATGGGAGACTTTGGAGCAGCGTGTGAGGCAGAGCTTAACCACCATCATTGTCAAAACACCAAATGAGTGAACATCTTTAGGGCAAATACTGTTCATTCCTCCCACAGTGGATGAATTTACGACAAAGTGCACAGAAGCAGCTATAGAAGCTTGTACAGGGACTCTCTGTGTTGTGTTTTCCTTTATCACCAGTCAGCACATTGATGAGGTTTATGTCACCAAGTGTTTGCGGCACCAACTACTGCTCGTGTTTGTATCACTTAGCAGGAAACAGACTTTTAATGTATTAAAGTTCAATGCTAGACTGGATCAGCGGGAGGGGCTCTGCTCTGGTCGGTTTTTACATTGTTAGGTAACAGATCACACAACTGCTGATGCTTCAGACATGATTATAAATTAGCAACACCGACTAGGTTATTGTCTTGGTGGCTGTTCTTACAACAGTAATTGACTAGTTTTACTTTTAAAGGCGGGGAAGCAGATTGCTGTTGCCTGTTGACTGTCTTCAACATGACCCATTGACAAAAAACAAAAAACCCAACTAAATTCTAGAAGGAACCACTCTGCAAATTCAGATTTCTTCACCATCTGTCAGAGAGAACCTGGTTTAACCTGTTTAACTGTCAATCATATATGACTGGAGCGCCAAGCAACTGAACAACCAATGACCCAATCTACCGACTAATGGAAAAATCCCACAGTTGCTCTAGAGTAGAATGTGAGAAACTTGTCAGTGCATTGACATGTGAGTGTTTTCTTCATATCATTGTTTCCTCATAGCAGGAATGTTCCTTTATTTTTCAGGTTGTCACCTGATCAACCTGCTGAGTTTATGAGAAGGAAGTGTCTGATTATTACTATATGCTTCGGTTGTTCTGGGAATCACCTCAAGTGCATCATTTCTCAGAGACACGAAAAGGACTGACGGTATGCTCCATGTACTTCCTCTGCATTTGCTCGGTTCAAGCCTAACCACACTGCAGCTCTACATACATACGTACTTAGAAACGTTGGGATTTACACCATGCAGCACACATCATTTATGATGATTAACTATTGTATTTACTTCTGTGTGTGTGTGTGTTTTTATCTGCTGCTCTCAGCAAAGTGATTGTGTTAGATATTGATGCAATGCTCTTCACGCCTTTATGGAGTGTAAAATTAACGAGCTGTCGGCTATGCGGATGAGATTAAATGTTATGTGTGTGCGAGTGTGTACGTGTGTGCGTAAGAGTGTGCATGATTCATTGGTGGTGGGCGTTTGGAGAGCTGCTGCTTTGCATGCTAAACTGACGCCACAGGCTGCGAGGGTCAGTGTGCTCCGAGCTCACGGAAAGGACACCACAGTTGGGAGGACAAGCTGGATTACTGTTCCTCTGGCTGGTAATAACACTGCAAGCCACGCTCTTATATCAAGATGGGTACACTTTACTTAACCTCCGCACCTCAGGTTCCTTATTCAGTTTGAGAACAATTCTGAACTCCATGTCCACCCACAGGATTCCATACAGAGTGAGGAGTGTGTCTAAATACATGAATACACTGAAGAAATACACGCAATGTGATGATTATGGTATAAAAACTAGAACAGAATCCATCATTTTACCAATCACAGCTATAGTATATTGTCAGTTAATATTGCCGTCTATGTAAACATCCCTTACAGATGGTTTACAGAACTGTGTTTGTAGAAGACAACAAATACAGTGAAGTTTTAACGCTCAAGATTTTAAAGAAATGAAACCCTCAGCTCATACACAGTTTTTGTTTTACATTCTTCAGCAAATATTAAAATTTATTTTCATTCTGTAATAACCTATTAGTTGTTTTTTTAAATATATATAATAATTTGTTAATGGCAGAGTCACAAACAGAGAAATAATGCAACATGTAATCCAGCATTACTGTAATTTGATCTCATTGCCAACAGCCCCACTTCCTACTGCTGCTGCTTCACATTTTGTCACAACCAAGACTGAAAGACTGAATCTTAAGGATTATGACTTAATGAAGGCTTAAACTGTTCTTATGGCTGCTTACAAGCATGTTACAGTGAGATATAGGGTGCTATAATCCATTTCTCAATCCTTTATCTGTTGCTAATGAATGATAAATAGGTGGACCTAAAAGAAAATGTTAGTAGTGCACGACTGATATGTGCACCCTTTTCCATGCTGCTCATTAAGGTTGATGAATATTTCAGAGAGAGTCCCTTTACTCAAAGCTGCCATTTATTGTCTGGGATAATCTTTCCAAGGAGTATGTTCACTTATCAGAATGCTGCAGTCATGAAATTCACTGCTACCCTCTCGCAGTGGAATAATTAAAATCGCAGCAACCTTAGCAAATATGAAAATTGCTACCTCTCTAATTTGACAACTTAAAGGCAAACAGCGCTGGAAAAATAAGGCTCCAGACTCTGAAGCTAAAGCTGGCTGCTACTGTTGTTTAATGCAGGAGGTATTTTGGGGTGTGGGATGAATAAAACATCAGAGCACCTTGTTTATTTCCATCCTTCAACCGTAACTCGTTCTTTACATAATTGAATTCTAGTCCGTTCGAGGCAGTGCATCTAATTGAACCTCTACCCGTTAGCCAGGGAATGATTTGTTTCCATGCTGACTCTAAACTCTGATCCTCCGAGGGCTGCTTCTCACCGAGGAGAGCTTCTCTGGATCACATAAAAGGTCGGTGTCAGTGTTTCAATCCCATTTGTGGTAAGAAAGTGGACTGTTTGCATCACCTTCTCCTCTTGCTTTAGGGTTTCAGGCTCCTTATGCTTGTGTCTTTCAGTGTGTGAGAAGCTGCCTCCCTACCTGGCAGCCATTCAACCTGCATGATTTACGTACTCAACTCCACTGCCCCCCCCCTTCACTTCTCCGGGTCAGAGTATTGCCTTCCCTCCCCCTTCTTCCTTTTCCTTCTTCTTCCACACAATGTCATTTTGTTAATGTGTAATTTGTAGCCTAATTTGTCATGTTGCACATTATAGTAGGGAGTGCTGCCCCCCGACAGCCTTTGATTGTGAGAGATGTTGGGCCCATTGTCGGCTGACTTCTTTATGCACAGCCATGCCCTCTCCATACGGACCACATTGTGGCTCGCAATTAATGGTCACATTCAACCCTGACTTCCGCTTTCTCACAAAGAACTCCAGCACATTAGCATTCTTCCCCAACGTGTAGCCTGTGGAGGGGTTTACAGGTAGTGGCGACATGCGGGACCAGCAGAAGGAAGTGTGAGCAAAACCATTACGTTGTTGGAGTGTTAAATGTAAAAGTGCAGTTATACGGCTTTGTTATTAGCACCATTAACAGATAAAGTTTTATGAGGGTCTGCTCAGGTCCTGTTAGGCCAGTTCAGCATCCTGACCCTCTGTGGATGTACAACTTGCTTATTGGAAAAGTGCAAAGTAGCAAAGCATTTTGAGTATTGATCAGTGCCTTCTCCTTTTTAATCTAACCCAGGACCATGCTGATCATCCTATACATGATTGAGTGGTTAGTAGTGGAGGACTGCATTGTGAACCTGCGGGCCTCATAGAACTCAAATGGAATCTCGTGGGAGAGGGTTTTTTTTCCAACCGCAGTGATGGAGTCAACAAATGAAGGTGAAAAGAAGATTAAAGCGGGTTTTTACAATCCCAAAGCAAAGCAAGGCAAGTCTGACATTTGGACAAATGGGACGAGCTGATGTACAAACAGTGGTTTAAAGTTTGAATGAAGTTTCAAAGTCAAAGTATGAATGGAGAATAAAGAGGTTGAAGAGAAGGTAAGGGTGTTGAACATCTATTTTAACACCTTTTAAATGTATCAGAGTGTTTGAATGGTGTCTTTGCGGTGTGAGCAGGAGATGAGGGACAAAGAGGCAAAGGGCATCACGCTAACTGCAACATCAGTTGCCCTTGCTTAAGTGAAATGTACCATGTTGTGGGTGAGGTGAACTGTGGAGATTGGCTGTGCGGCTGACCTGTGCTGCTGCAGTCAGCTGGGCCCTAAGACACTGACCAGGCCCTGTCGCTCCCAATTAGCCCCACTCAGCCTCTTGCTGCTCCTAATTCAATCCTTCTGCTGAGCTCAGCCTGGAGTAAACTACTCATACACACAGGTTATTCACTGCTAACCCACTATTGAGAGGTGTGTACACTGCTGGCATTTCATCGTTGCATGTTAAACAACTGGGCCGAACCAGGCTAAGGTTCAACAAAACAAAACAACAACAACAACAACAACAACAACAAAATGGCAGAACACACTAAGTGATAAATGTTTCACTATAAAGAGTCATGTTGGTGACTATGACATTAAGACAGGTCATTTTGCCAGTAAATTTCACATTAATTGAGGTGATGAGTGCCAAAGTGGGCCCAGCCACATTTACTAGTTTTAGAGAAAAATGGGGTCAAAATTTTGTGTTGCTAAAAAAAGAAGTCATTGCTGTTTTAAGAGTCATATGTTATATGCATCCAAAATATCCAGAGACAGAAACAGCTACTTTGTAATGTCTTATTTAAGTTTTAATTTTGCCTTCCTATTGCTGAGTGGGGCTGCAAGGTGGCGCAGTTGGTAGCAGTTGTTGCCTCGCAGCAAGTAGGTCATGGGTTCATGTCCCGGTGAGGGCACCAGGATCTTTCTGCGTGGAGTTTGCATGTTCTACCCGTGCAGCGTGGGTTCTCTGGCTTCCTCCCAAAAGTCCAAAAACATGTTGAGGTTAATTTGTGATTCTAAATTGTCCGTAGGTGTGAATGTGAGTGTGCTTGGTTGTCTGTCTCTAAGTGTGGCCCTGTGATAGACTGGTGACCTGTCCAGGGTGTCGCCTGCCTTCACCCTAAGTCAGCTGGGATAGACTCCAGCTCCCCCGCAACCCTAGTGAGGGTTAAGCAGTGTATAGATAATGGATGGATATTGCTGAGTGCCAAAGTGGGGCCATACCACATTTTCTACTTTTTAAAGGAAAAAGCTGGTTCAAGGTTTGTCTTGCTCAACAGCATTACAGAGTTTACATCATCAGGAACTAGAGATACTTTTGATAACCATGGGGTAGAAATAGATGCTTGGTGGTCGTTAATTAAATTTCTATTTTAACTTACTGTACCTTCGAGTTGAGTTGTCACGGGGCTTGAGGTTGCTCTGTCCACCATCTTGAATCACAAACACGTGCAACTACCTGGACCTGCGATTTAATGGTTAGCAATTCCTGTGGCTTGGCCCAGTTTGCCACTAAATATTCATGCCAAAACCGTTATGGGCCAAACTTCAAAGACGCATTGTGACATGACTAGTGGGCTGTTGGTTGGACCACCTTACCACGATCTCGTAGACCATAAACACTTCTCAACTTTGGATTTTTTTGTGGCTTGGCCAGCTTTGGCACTGAACCCCTCAATTCACATAGTCTGCTGTGGTTCAGAAAGATTTTTCTCTCTATCTCTGTGTGCACAAAGTCCAGTTTGACACTCCAGAACACTTAGTTGCTGTGCAGGTGAGTTCATCCCATTCCATCTGTTTGTCATTAGTGCATCATGTCATGTTATGTAATTGTTTTTGTTTAGTCCTTTGTTTGCTTGTTATTAGTCATTATTGCCTTTTTACTGCTTCAGCTGTTACCACTTTATTTGTTTGCCCTGGTTTCTATTGTCTGTGCTGAATAAGATGCTCGATGCCAGGAAACTTCTTTCAGGTTTAATTAAGTTTGTGTGTGTGTGTGAGTGTGAGTCCACCCCTGTGCAATATCACTTAAATGTCAAATGATTCAAAATTGTCTCACCTTACAGTAATGACATTACTTCTAAGTTGAACAGTCGGGTGTTTGCTCTTATGTAAAACTGAAAAAATTAACAGTTTATATTTACTATGCTAAAAATAAAGACCCCATGGTAGGAACTCATAGCAACACCTTTCATTACTGGGATTTTTTCAATGCTTTGTATCCCCACCCTTATTTTTGATGACAGACTTAATCTGCTTCGGTATGAAGGATAACAGTGCTGAGCAAACTTCTGCAGAGATGTTTTACCATTCTTCAAAGACTATTTTTTTCAGCTGCTCCTTTGCTGGAGGGGTTGTTTTGCTCCACCTTTCTCTTTAAAATACCCCAAAGGTATTCTATTGAATTCAAGTCAGACGACATACTCGGCCAGATCATACTTTACATTTTGTACATCTTTAGAAACTCCTCCGCAGACAGGGAGGCAGTATTTTGTCAGACAGTATTTTGATATATCCACAGGCATTCATGGTGCATCTATAAATGTCATCTCTCTAACACTTTTTGTACTTATGCAGCCCCATATCATCACACGCCTACAGTCACTTTAGAAACAGCCTGTGCTCCAAAAGGTGCTTCAACTAGATAGAGAGTAAAAGGTCTGAATGCATATGTCAAAGTGATATTTCAGTTTTCCTTTTTAATAACATTCTAAATTTCTGTTTACTTTGTTATGAAGGAGGATTGAGTCTAGATTATTAAGAGCAACATTGATTTAAGTGATTTTAGCATAAAGCTGCAATGTAAGAAAATGTGAAAAAATATGTATGAATATTTTCTGATATATTATATTCTGCATCCACCAGTACCAAGTCTTCACTGGTGACCAAACAATCTTTCCCAAACAGCAGTTTTGAAACTCAGTGTGGGTCTTTTGCATGTCTCCATCTTGGCAGCCAAACTTCTGGCTAATCTAAAAATGAGCAAAAAAGTGGAGCATGAGTGGAGCTGAGGCCCTCATATAATCTGTACACATGACTTTTAAAAGACTTTGTCCCCTGTGCAGTTGTAATTGATGTTGAAATGATCTTCGAGCAACTGAAACCGTTTTGTGTACCAGGCTGTAAACATGTTTATTTCTGCTGTAAAGTTAGGCTTTTTAACATGTGGTTTGTGGGGATTGACTCACGTCTGGAGCAACCCTCAAGTGGTCAGTCAAGAAACTGCAGCTTCATTTTTGAGCTGCTTGTTGAAGATGCAAATAAAAACTAAGTGAAATATTAAAAACCCACATTCTTGCACGTCATTTTAAACAAAATCCTCAAAGTTTAGTATAAACATTTAATTTCTTAAAAAACAAAAATTTTAGAATTTCCTCCACAAAACATTCTGTGGATTCAAAGATGTTTGACTGACACAGTTTCACAGTGCATTT
Organism: Stegastes partitus; assembly: GCF_000690725.1. NCBI lineage: Eukaryota > Metazoa > Chordata > Actinopteri > Pomacentridae > Stegastes > Stegastes partitus. The sequence goes on along the minus strand of NW_007578085.1, from coordinate 151,815 downwards.
AACTTGTCAACTAAACAGCTTTTGAAGGTGGAGACAAGCAGAAACTGGAATGTTGGCAACCCTGCATTCTTGAAATTACATTCATATAAAATTAATTTGCAACAGCAAATGAATTTCGAAGGACACAGCTGCCATCATATTACATTTTCTAATGAGGAAATGGAGTCACGCAAAGATGTGTCTTATAAGTTATAAGTCAAAGGTTGCAGATATCCTGACAATGAGTGCATTACTAAGTCTAGCTACCTTTTTTTTGCTAAAATATCTGATCATGCTGTACAATATTTGCTTGTAGCAACTGCAGAATTACTGCAACCACCTGCAAAACAAACAATGGGTGTCACGTTTCGTGTTTAGGTTGCTTTCGGTTGTTGTTTTTTCCCTTCATATTTCATTTGACGTAAATTCTTCTGTAAATACGCATCAGATTAGTTTGGCACTGTACATAAACCAGGAGAACAAACCTGTCCCTCTCAAGCTACATAAATAAAGAAAAAACACTGATGTAAAGGCAAATACAAGAAATACAGGAGAGCAGCTTTTATTACAGATCTGTCAGATATTCAGACAGTCAGGGCTGAATCTTCTGTACAGATGTTATTTTAACAATCCTCAAATCCCTTGGCAGAAATGTTGGTGTTATAAAATACAGAAATAATTAAATCAGGCCTGTTAATATACTAGAACTACATATTGTCTGCAGAGTATGATGTGTGATTTGAATGTGTTCAGCCTTTCTTGCTGTTAAACGTCAACCACACGAGTAGAATAAACCTTCAAAACCAATATGTCTAAAATTAAAATCTCTGTAAATCAACCATAAAGACAAAAGTCATTCTGTTGAGTCAACATCTAAACCAATCAGCTGTTAAATCAGGTGAGAGTCAAATGTTTCCCATCATGCCCTGAGCCGTCCAGTGGCTGGAGAGCATTTGGCTCCAAAAACTGCAGTCGTCTTGATCTCACCATATTATCGTTGCTTACGTTGGCCAGACGTCTGAGTAGGTCAGGTTCAAGTCAAAAAGAGATCTAACTGGCAAGCATTATGCGTCAATCGCCTGTGATCGAATCTGCGCAGGTCTGGCTCATCTCAAACTGGCTTGTTTTGCTAATAAATTAATTTTTTTATAATATACTCTCAGTATTGTGCATCTGGGTCCAAAAACAACCCGAACCTGACAGCAGACGTTACACTGCAACAACAAAACACTTTTAGAAATATACATAATATAAGAATATGATTTATAGACGACAGGGTTATGTGTTGCAAGTTTGGCTGTTCCCAAAAGCCATCCATCAAAAAGCAGTATATTTTGTCAACCTGTCAATAAAGGAGACACTGAACCTCTTTCTGCTCACTCACTGTAAATCCTTCTCACATCAGCTCAATGCATTAACAGTGAAGTCATGAAATGGATTGCATGCTGGGCTTGTTGTCAGGGAGACTACTCTGCAGCAAAAGGTCAGAGGTCCAGTACTTGCCATAATAACCAACATGTCCATCAGCAGTCATGTATCCTGTCAAAGTGACCTTGGACAAATGCACCGGCCCTCTGTCTGCTCACTTACTGTGGGCTTCTCTCAGGAAGACTGCCAGCTGAATGCCTGAGATGTAAATATTGCACAGTTGATATGCCACAAGCTCACATTTCAGTTTCTGCTTATCCAACGTGTGGAAGTCGAGTCCAGCTCTGATAAAGAATAATATAGGCCAGAAAGGCAAAAAAAGTAAGCTGATCCTTTGTTTTGGAGGAAGGAGGATGTGACGGAGGTAGAGGTTACAGTCCGAGTGGAATGAATGAGAGCAGCCTCCTCACCGGCGGGATACAATGGGGATCAGGCATGTGTGTGTTCTCGTTGTGCACTGACTGACAACCGGTTTCAAGTGAACAGGAGGGAAACCAGAGACGAGGAGGTCAACAGACACTGGGCTCACCGGGCTCAGGTAGATTGGGTCAGTGTTTCCACTCACACCTCACCATCCCTGACAGGCAGCGCCGCAAGAAAAATACCCCCGTCTGAGCAAGTCAGGCAATCTTTAGGGCAGTGGGGCTTTTTTTTAGTTAATAAATGAGCCTGTTGCAGCAGTTTGCATCCTAATTTTATAGGTTTCCTAGAGGGGTTGTTTACCTTTTTGTTGTCCTGCTATGTCAAGCTTACTGAAAAAACTCCTATAGAAACAGATACTTACAAGGCTGCGATGATTACTGTGGATCTGTACGGTGATGCATTCGCAAGGATTATGCAAACGAGATCTGGCTCAGCAGCCGAGGGTGAGGATACAGGATCCTGTTGAGGAAGTTACTTTGCTGGGATAAAAAAGCCCAGAGCAGCTGCAGTAAACAAACTGAGGCGTAACAGTTAGACACTCTTAGAGACACCCACAGGTCATATCTGTCATCACTTGCTGCTCTGTTGTTCTTGCCTTTTTACTGTTCTTATTTATTTTTTACTTTCACTTATGTTTAACCTTAATGTTCCAGTTGTTTCCCAGGGTTGCCTGGGTTATCTTTAACAGCTCAAAAAATATACAAAACATTCTTTTATCAGTGATTATCTTCTAACAGTAGTGTTTTTTTCACACTACAGTTGAAAATGATGATATCTGAAGCTTTTTTGGTATTGGTATTTTTTGGGATCATTTATGATTAGAAGTAAATAATGAAATTACTGCAGTTGTGTAAATGCTCTCCTTCTCATATGGATCCTGCTGCTGTCTGAAACTGCAGATTTTCAATGAACTCAGAGGAAAGACTCCTACAAACAGCCAGTAGCAACAAATTAAACTTAAGCTCCTGTTAGCGTTTTGTCAAAACCCATATTTCATTAATTATGGGTAAGTCTCATTAATCCATCCTGATCCCAGTTCTGTCTTGACACTCACAAACACCCACCCTGTGCTGGTATTTTTTTTTCTCCAATTAAAACAACCCTGAATATATAAGGAGTTCTATAAAATAGCATATTGTTGAATTAAATGCCTAATTTCTTTATTTCAGCTTTAACATTTTCTGTGTTTGTGCATTTGTAGTACTGACCCTCACTGTGGAGCACGATTGGACGCAGGATTCATTCAGCTTCATTACTTTAGCTCTACAAGTGTTGTGTAAAACCAAGCTGACAGCTACACCAACTGCTGTTGTTGGCCAGCTGCAGAGTCCTACCCATCATACAAAAAAATTCTAAAGAAATACAGAAGTATTTCTGTGTTTGTGGTCGATCATTTATTTTATCTCTTTATTTATGAATGATTATTGGTCAGTTTTTTCTTTTGCACATATAGAGATGCTACACTATCAATACTTGCACAATATATTGAGTTAGAATAAGATCAGTGTTTGATATTTTGACTGTTATTATTTTCACACAGTATAGTCAGTGGGACCCCAAAGAATAAGGACATAAATCATTTCAAACTCTTGGAACGATCCTGTAGAGACCAATGCTCTCATAAACTTCTCATAAAAACAGAGGACTGCATTAACACTCACTGATTCCAGAGAGTTTGAGAGCTCTCAGGCAAACAGGCTAAATTGCAACAACGAACATAAGCAAATACACATGTGGCTGTGTGTGTCTGTGTGCACGCACACACACTCACACTCGCAGGAACAAACAGGATCTCATTATATCTCAGTTGTGCCCTGCAGCAGGGTGAGTATTTAGACAGTTGTCCGGAGGAGTTTGCAGGGAGTTACCGTGTTAGATTGTGAGCAAATTAGTTTGCACCCTGAGGGCTAAGTCGATGCCAGCCTCAGGGGCTCTGTGAGGGTGTGTGTGGTTGTGTGTGTCTCTTACTGCAGAGCTGTGCATGTCAAAGAGAGTTTGCCTGAGTTTGCTGAAGGTGGAGGACATCACACATGTCCCCGTGTGCCTCTGCCAGCATCCAAAAATAAATGGGCACTTGTATTGACCCGCTGTTGATGAATTCATCTGGGGGTAAAGGCCACCAATGTGTCAGCAGCGTGCATCACGTTTGTCGGCTTGTGTTCCTCCTCCTGTACCCTTCCTCTTCAGTCTTACATCAACAGCAAAAAACTCAGTACACTTTTCACATTTCCTATCTTATCTTCCTCCTCCTCTTGCCTGTGTTCGCTGTGGTAGCTGTAGCTGCTCTTTTTAATTTTAGCAGCCCTGTTGGCTGCCTGGTGATTAATTGGATGGCGGGGCTCAGGTTGTAAATAGATGTTCTATTCTCATGGTTGTTTTTTCCTGGTTAGGAGACCACGCAGCTGATTAGAATACTGTCTGAATATGAAACACAGCAGGTGCAAGAAAGCCCTGTGTTAACACAAGCAACACACACATACTGTTATCTGTGTTTCCTCTTGTGTGTGACCTCTGACAGATGAGAGACATGTGACTATAAACTGAATAATGAGATGTGAGCAATGCACATTGATGTATTTTTGCCTGTCACCACATATGCAGTGACCAGAAGGCCTGGGATGCTGCTCCTGAGTCATGCTCCTGAATGCACACTACAATCTCATCGCTGCAGTAAACCCAAAGCGATAAGTGTCCCGTTTCAAAAAGGACAGGTTACAATAACACAACCCACAGCAGATGCAGTTTCAGTGTCCATCAGCAAGCAGCCATGTGTTCCCAGACGACCAGTGACTCATGAGGAGCCATAACAACACCCACCATGAGACTCTCGTGACTGACAGTAGCAGCCGAAAAGCCTCTGCAGCTTACTACTGGGCAGAAATCGATGGAAAAGCAGCAAAAATTTTAACTACATTACACAGCAGAGGCTTGCAGATTGAACTGATTTATTTGCTAAATAAATTAGTTTGTTTTTACAAAGCATAATCATAGCTTCAGCTCACTGCTAGCAAAGCACACAAGAACATTTTAAGGAAAGTAGTTGACTTTTCCCAAACCAAGATGCAGTCTGGGGCACAAAGTCAACATACCGAACAATACAATTGTGATTTAAATCTTTGATGTAAAAGTTTCACATGTAAATAAGAAAATCACAGGAGGAACATGCAGCTGTTCAATATCAATCAATAAGCATACAACACAATGTGACAGCTTGAAAGTTAAGGCACAATGTGCTTTAGTCTGACATTGATCAGCTGTAATATTAAAACTACCGAAAGGTGAAGTGAACAACATTGATCATCTCGTTATAATGCATATAATGTGTTCTGTTGGGAAGCCTCGAGTCCTGCATTCATGTGGATGTTACTTTGACATGCTGCAGACAAAGCACACCCTTTCTTGGTCACTGCACTCCCTCATGACAGTATCAGACAGGACAGAGGCTTGAGGAACACAACAAAGACCTCATTTCCAGATCAACATGAAGCATCCATGGGATGCTCCAAAAACAACCCCAATCCATAGATGACCCACTTCACAGACCACAGGACCCACCACCAAAGTCCCAGAGTCAGACACCACAGGACACCCCCTGAAGTTCTGTGTCTGGGGGCAAATGGGTCAGAGCTGCTTTTTTGTTTGTTTGTTTGTTTACAATTTTAGGCAGCTGTATGTGTATATTCTCAGTCATCCAGGACAGGGTAGTCCTTGAAGCTTTGGTAGAAAGCACCCAAAAGCTTTCTGCTGGAGTGTCTAACATTATTAGGTCAGTGGTTATAAAGCTGGGCTGTAACAGAATATTCTGAGTTTTCAGTGTCATTTTATCTCACATAGCCAGTTCTGGTAAATGTAAGTGGTCTGCACTTATACAGCACCTTTCTACCTTAGTGGTTTTCTCATTTGCTCATTCACACACACATTCATACACCAATGGTAACAGAGTTGCCATGCAAGGTGCTTGCCTGCCATCAGGAGCAACTTCGGGTTGAGTGTTTTGCCCAAGGTCAACTGTGGAGGGGCGGAGGATCGAACCACTAACCTTGCAATTAGATGACACCTGAGCCACAGCTTAGCAAGTTCTGTGAGGCTAATAGTAAAAGCAGTGTAGCCTAGCACGCCAGTGCTCATGTTACATTGTCCAAATAATACTGACCTTGCACATAGCAGTCCCTTAAGACTATCGCCCATCAACTGTGGTTCCCAAAAATCACATTTATATACAACTAAACTGCACCAGTAAATACATTTTAAATGATTATTATTATTATCTCCATTATTAATAGGGGTAATCTCATTTAGACATGGGATCACATTCTCAAGAGAGACCTCTGCAAAAACTGTTACCCACATTGTATGTTTACTGTTAACATAAACATAAATACATTGATACTGAGAGAAGATGTTCTCTATCAACATGTTGTTTTTTTTCCCCACCAAAACATCCGCTCTCGTAAATCTTGCAGTACAATATCCAGTTAATCTGCATGTTTAGGCACTTACAGCACTTGGTAAAGCTTAGAGAGACATCATGGTCCTCTACACTATGTTTACCATATTCCAAAACCACCATTTTTTCCCAACAGCAACTAAAGTGATTTTATTGTCTGAACCCAACTGTAAGTCATGAGCTTTGGAAGCCCTTCATCCACCCCAACCACCTCGCAGCAGTTCATAAATGGGGTGTTTCATTCATTTAAAAAAATATGTTGCCTCTAAACACAAAGCTGTAAGCATGGCTTTTAAACGTATCCTGGCAATAGGCCTACAGAAACCAATAATATGTAGGAGGCAGGTTTGTAGAGAACACTTTTGTAAACACTAGAAAAAAAAGGTAGCTGGACTAAAGTAAAATGGTGGCTAGTCTTACAAGATGTGGGGAAATGTCAAAATTGACATCAAATCTGACAATTAAATTAGTTCGTGTCCACCAACCAGACACGGTACGTCCTCACTCAACAGGGTAAAAAAGGAGTTTGTGAGTATCACCTTGCAGCTGAAACCGAAAAGAAAACAGCACTATAAATTAAATAGTCAAATCACCCAAACTTACTTAGCATCTACACATGTAGATTGTGTTTTTGTTGAGGAAACACGTTTGAGGAAAAACTGACCTGTATGATTTCTGCTCCGATAGCCCATGAATTAATTTTTGTGTGTACTTGATTTTGGCAATAACAGTGATTTACCGCAGGCAGATCATCTCATATCACTCTGTATGTGGGTGTTAGCATAACAATATTCAATGTCTGTATTAATATAAACTCCATGATCTTGTGAGTATTGACAACTCTGTTCTTGTTGAAATGCTGTCATCTGGTCAGAACATCCCTAAAATAATCTCTTTCCACGATCTTCTATATTTTTAGTCGAATGTTCTGTATTTGTGTGTGATTTTAGCAGAGGGGATGTCAGATTGTGAATATCTGACTGCTCAGTTGTTGCTGCTTGATGTATATTTGAAGTTCTCTCGCCTCTCCTCCGCCTCCTCCTTCGTCCTGCCAGACACAACACACAGCCCCTCTGGAGAGCCCTCACATTGGAGTCCATGTGAACTCTGAACAGAGTCTGAAGTGGGGAGAGAGTGTGTGCATTCATGCATGTGTACGACCACAGAGGGAGGCAGAGCAGCACATAATGATCAATGATGGAAGTTACCTGAAATTTCCTTTCAGCACGGTGCAACCTGAAAAAGTATGTGTTGATGGTGTTTGTGCTGGTGTGTTAATGTGAGAATACCAGAATAGACTCCAGTGTTTACTGGAGCTGCTGAGAGGTGCTCTGCAGCTCCCCTTGCTCCTCTGAAACAACTAAAAACAACATCTGACAGTGCATAGATTATAATGATGTACTGCATGTATTTATTCCTTAACCTTATATATTAATATTACTGCATTCCTCCCACTTATATCTTTCTCTTAAACAGTTTTCTGTGCTTTAAATCAGGTCAGAAAATCTTATTTCAGAGTGATTACATCTTACTTTTCTCACATCAAAGATAAATAATCCAGTCAAGCACCAAATGCACTTGGTTAGATATGTTTCACATTACCTGGTCTTGGTATTTCTTAAAAAGATATTCTAATGATTTTTCAGCTCGAGCTGATAAGAAGCAAGTCTGACTAGTGGATTACACACTCTGCAGCTACCTTGAAGACAAATATTCTATATCTGGCCTTTTTTTTCAAGATGGAGTAGCTTATAAATAATGCAGTGTTTTAAGGAAAGGGTCAGTCTATGCAAACTCACCAAGACCTCTCAGTTCATGTGATAGATTTACTTGAAGAAATTCATGCAAAAACTTTTTCCAAGTTCACGTGGTGTTGCATAATTCTGTACAACTCTACTGCAAAGAGTTTTTCAGTGCTGAATTTCAGAAGTGTGACTCTCTAAGCTAAATTCAACCATTTGTGCAGTTCTTTGCATGTGTATTTTAAGCCTAATTAATCACTGAAAATTGTACTTATTGAAAACAATAAGGGTGATTTGCAACCAAACAGTTGGTGCTGAATGTGCTTAAGTATTTAGAGTAAATATCTTTCATATGTTGCACTTTATTGCAACATCATTTTGATTGGGTCCTGTATTTATATAAATCTACCAAGTTCTTTCAGAGCTAAACACGGCTAAACTCTCTTTTTAAGTTTTTTAACTGGATGCTTTTTGTTTTATTTTACCTCCTGAAAGATATTATTCTACTCCTTCATTATCTACCATTTTGTACTTTCATTTGCTGCATTGTTTCTATCGCCTGCAAGGTTTCTTCTCTCTGTGTGTTACATTCTGAGCTCGTTTCTTTCATTGGGTTCAGGAAATTTGCCAATTCCCTGGTAACAGCTTGGTTTGCTGCATGGCTGTGTCTGAGCAGGATATTTATCTTAGTTCATTGGATCAATACATGAATATTTTCAAACTTTACCAAACTAGTTTCAGACTCCATCAGCTAGCAGCATAGAACAACAGTGTGCTTGAGTGTTTTTAACAACATTTGTTTTGCCATTTTGTAATGCTGTCACAAGAATAACTCTTAAACTGGCATAAAATAGTTTGCAACAATCTGATAAGAGTGAGACAGAGAGAGAGAAACTGTTTTCACTATAGCTTTAAAGATCTGTTTTGGTGGCCCCTTTTGCTCGTTACACATTTTTATTGGACCTCTTTTTTAAAATATTATCTATAGACATTGCAATGATGTTGTTGTCATGTATAGGAAAAATCTGATATCTCGACAGCCCCAGACACAGCAACTGGTGCTGCTCTAGCACTTCAAAGTTAGATTGTTTTTGTGGTGGCTCGATTTTCGTTTGAAATAAGCTAAGTTTCACCAGCTAACAGAATATACCTGTGTCTCTAGTGAGGGAGTCTGTGCAGTGCAGCTTGACCTCTGTAAATCTAGTGTTCAGTCAAACACACACACACACACACACACACACACACACTACTACTACGTTCAGTTTTAGCCTCTCTAACGTCACTCCACTTGTCAGTAAGTCTGTGCCTTGGAAACAGCACCCATGACACCACTAACCAATCACATGATGCGGGTTAACAGCCAACAGTCCAGCTGTCTGTATCACCTGACCAGCTGGAAAAAATAACCAGCACTCATGCAGTGCAAAGACGGCCTGTGAGGGAGACGTTTTGCACAGACCGGAGTTGAAACCGTGACGTCAGTGGCTGGAGAATAGGACTGGAGGGTACAAAGATATACGAGAGCAATAACAAAGAGACACTGTGTGCATGGAATGAAAAAAAAAATCCTCGATGTACAGAGATTTGTGGTAATTACTGTGAAGCCACTAAAATTATATTTCAAAGAATTTTGAGATCACAGGGGCCTCTGATAAAATTAGCTCCGTTAGAATGAAAATTTCTTTTGAGCTCTGCAGCTTAAATTTCCTCCTCTCCTTCCTGGATACATGATTTTTTTCTGTGAGCTTGTTTAAAAACGGAGCCACTTGTGGGTTCCATAAAGGAAAGTGGTGATGGCAGTTTTGGTTATTGCTAATGCTGTAAAATGTAACAGTAAAACAGTAAAAACTTTGGGTGGCAGTAAATCTCACTGTACTTAATACTATTAAAACACAGATGTTGGGAGGATTTTCATCATAACGCTGCAAGCTATCTGTGCCAGTGGGACTTTAAAAACATAAATAAGTAAAGCAGTGGTTTTTAAGGCCTGCAAAATACCATTTCATTGGCATTTTAATATTTACACCAGTGCTTTTCCTACAGTGACATGTCAAAATATGGTCATGAAAAACGGTGTTATCAATCTTTGAAATGTCAAATTGAAGTGATTCGCTGCCCTAAATATACAGAAGCAAAAGTAATAGTGATGTTTAAGACATTTTATCGCAGTCTTTTGACTTACAGGTCCCATATTGTCCTCCTCTATAACAAACTAATAGGAGTTTTGAATACACTTATAAAGAAGTACTCCACAGAACATACATTTTTAAAAAGCGTGGGAGCCTAACCTTACACTTATAAGTTGGACTCAGAACAAGATATTTCTGCAGAAGTCACAACATTGAGAATGGATCTGCATGTTTCTGAATGGTTGGTCGATCAGTTAGTACAATTTTTATATAGTTAGTTAATGAGTGTTGCTACAACGGATTATATGCGGTTTGGTGGCGAACACTAACTTCATCTTTCTCTGCTTACCATTACTGAGAACAGGACTGATAAGTACATGAAAACACAGTAACTTATGATATACATAGCTATGTCTCTCAGAGCAGTGTTTTCATACAATGGTGTTACATTTTCAAAATAACTTGCATCAATTATTTCATCACTAACAACAAAGCCCACTGAGGTCAGGTTGGTAGAGTAAAAAGTGTCACAAAAACGCAACAACCTACTGCACAGTACTTGTTCACTGGTTACAAATGATTTGCAAAAACAGATAACTCCATCTTCACAAACCTTCAGAAAACCCACTTTTCCATCGTCTAACTGAGACAACATCAATCAAACTTAAGTTATCTCTATTTTTGTTGAGTCATTTAACTGAGTCAAATCCACTCAACTTCTGTTTCTGCTTTTGCAAATGAACTCTTCAAATCTTTTCAAGTCTGGAAGCTTCAATAATTTAATGTTGTCCCTCAAAAAGTGCAAGTTTTACATTGTTCTGGCCTGTGAGATAGATCAAAAGGAATGGTAATGTTAGCCTCATTAGCTGTGCAATGTGATAACAATAAGCAACTTTTAAATTGCAAACAGCTAAAGTGAATCCCTCCTGGTATCGACCCTCCTTGAGAAAGCAATCTGATGTAGAATGATTTTCACAAACATTTTGACATTTTCCTGTCATTGTGGTGACATTGCCATCAAAAATAAAGATAATTCACTGGACTTTCAGCTCCTCAGATGCTGGGAGTGCATGAAGACTGCTGTGTTCACTCCTGCAGCCAACAGCAGAACATTTGATGTGCTTTACTTGTGGCTTCAGAGTTAGCAGAAGTGTCTTGAGCAAGGAAATACATATGACAGAATCAGGTGCTAATTCTGAATGTGAGAGGTCAGATCAGTGGGGACGGTCCTTAACCCCACATGACTTAACAGGTTGCACACTGAGTCGTTTGTTTAGACAGAAAGGGATGCTTGGTTGGCAGCAATGTTTAGGTAGGAGGTGCATTTCAAAGTAGCAGCCACCTGAATGCAGGATCCAATGTTTTCCAGCACAACACTGTAACAAGATGATCAACATTATTCACTTGGTGGTCTTAATGTTGTGGCTGGACAGTGTATATCAGCTACATGGTCTAAATAATGGCAGCCTTATTTGTTTACATAAATAAAACCTCCAAAATATTTGCTGTAATTATTTATTGACAGATGCAGCACTTTTAAACACATAAACATGCAGAATAAAAGACTCACACCTGCTGAGCTCCAGGCAGCAAATATGCATGCCCACGCTGCATGTGTGTGGCATGCAGGAGCATGACGCTACCGATGCACGTCACCGACTCAGGAGCTAATTTTGTCTCGCTTGAGTGGGTGTCAATGACAGGAACAGAAGCCCGGTTACTCTGCACATCAACAGGACAGACACATGTGAATGTGTGAAAACCTTTCTAAATGTTTGTGTCTTCTCGAGCTCATATTCACCCATATGCAGCACTTAAACTGGAACCTACACCCAGAGAGTCATTCTATAGGTGCAGATGGCTGTATGAGCAAATTTATGGCTATTCAGCAGCTATGCGGTGAGGCCTGGAATGCTCAGAGGCCCCATAAAAACAGAATTTTAGTCCCATTTTAATTAAGTTTTGTTTATAAGTAAAATCCTCTAATCTCAGATGCAGACATGTTGAAATAAAAATGAATTTCCCAGCGCAGCAATTTTGCTCTCACACTGGAACTGGGAGGAAGTAGTGTGTTTTCAGCTCAGGGTTGTGTGGATGTGTGGAGCTTATCACCAGGCTGGAAGAAGTGAAGGGTCGTATACCTCCTGAACCAGCCGCCGTCCTCTAATATCCAATATGACACCCCGACCTCGGCGTGCTTCTCCATTCTACCCTTTTGTTGGCTTTATCGCCACACGCAGCATCTGTAAAGGTCATAAATCCTGAGTGCTCCCTCACACTGGCAGAGGACACTCAGGCGTACATGACGAACAGCCACACAAACTAGCCAACGCACACACGCCTGACACTGTCCTGTAATGGGGATTTCATATACAGTCCACTCCTGTGTCACAGAAGTAATTATTTTCAAATGTTTGTGCTGCACGTGAGCAAATATCAGCTGTGCTTCAAGCTGAACCTTATCTGAATTTCTGAGTCACGTGCTGGGGTCAAGGCCTCCAGACACAATAGTCATCGGAGATGGAAAAGAAAATGAAGAAAAGGCATGAGTCAAGTTTTTTTTTTTTTCCAATAAAAAAACGCCTTTAATTATCATTGAAACAGAAAACAAAGACAGTGACACACAGCCACACACTGCGTGTTAAAGGCAAATTTCTGCTTGTCAGCAGTTTGTATCCTGGTTCCAGACCTCTCATCTTTATTTATTTCAGCAATTAATGAAAGATGGCAACGAACCATTCAGTGATTTCCCTAAACAGCAATTGTCCAGTCATAGTTGAGCAACAGGAACGTGGTACTGCAGGCCTGTCAAGCAAGTTTCTTGATGTGCTCCATACTCTAGAAAATAAAAAGTTAGGAGATGAGTGTACAGCAAGGATTTGAAACAATCAATAATAAGATAACAGCTGGCATAACCTTCACCGTCACATTCTGCTCCTCTTCATCTTTATCAGCAGTGAATCCAGCCGCTGCTTGCCATCAGGCTACATCGTCAAGTTGTCTCCGTCTGATGATTGTGTTGGTGCCAGTAGTTTTTGTTCCGTCACCATCCCAGCTCCAACTGGGATGACAAAACAAACTCAATACTAGGATGAGCAGAGCTACTGAAATATTTTTGAAGATTTATTTTCTGCAATTAAATAAAAATATAAATCCATTGAGATTTGATGACGCCATTGTTTCATTTTGTTGCTTTAATGCAGCATTGATCTCCAGTTTGACTCTTTTTGTTACTGTGCAGCCCTCGACATGATGTGTTTCAATAAATGTGAGATTTATTGTAATGCATGTTGAATTATCATGTTTCTGTGTTAGGTATATGTATGGAAACATCTGTTTTTAAATTTCAGGGGAACATTAATTATAGACCCTTATGCACATCAGTTTTTTGGGCCTTTGAGTGAGTCCACATCTCCATTTTGGTCAAAATAGCAACTACCTGGAAGCTTTATTTACTATAGGTGCTACACATTACATTCTACTAATGTCAGAGGGTTAGAAGGTCAAACAAAGTCAGTGTTTTTAGTAGGAAACATGGGTGCATCCATATATATACTAGCAGGAACTTTCTGGAGCTTTAATATCACCTAAATGTTGCACTTTTCCCCATTTTCTGTGGCCAGTAAATAAAAAATGGGCCTCTCCTGGAGTCATTTCATCATTTGGATCTACTGGAAACAATTTTGTCCGTGTCCTTGCCGAAATATATGACGGTGGGAGGTTTTTTTCTCTCTCTCTAAAGATACTGAACCTTTAAGATAGCTTTCCAGCTGAGGGGATTTTTTTGAAGGTGTAAATGTAAAAAATCCCAGGTCTGAAAACATAAGAAATTCTCCCAATTTAGCCAAAATATTTTCCTGAACTTGATTCTAAGTTGGGTGACATATTGGTGCTTTGGTGTCACTGTGACCTGGAACAGCTGGAGGGTCGTGGGTTTGAATCTGTGGGTCGGCTGGGACCTTCTGTTTGGTGTTTGCATATTCTCCCTGTGCCTGCGTGGATTTGCACTGAATACTCCAGCTTCCTCCCACCATCCACAGACATGCATACTGGTTAGTCTGTGATTCTAAACTGGTCGTAGGTGTGCATGGTCTCTCTGTGTTGGCCCTAAGATGGACTGATTACCTTAACAGGGTGCATCCTGCCTCCCACAACCCCCTACAGGATAAAGGGAGTACAGAACATACAGTGCCCTCCATAATTATTGGCACCCCTGGTTAAGATGTGTTAAAAGCCTTAAAATAAATTACATTTTTATGGCAGAAGCATACTGTCACACTGGAAATTGCAGAATTATGTAACCTTCAACTCAACTCAAATGAATTGTTGGCAAAAGGGGGTCGTACAAAGTATTAACATCAAGGGTGCTAATAATTGTGGCACACATGGTTTGATGTAAAAGAATTGTTTTTTAATGAGGGATTTTTTTTTTCACACTGAATAAATGCACTTGAATTAAAGGTTAAATTTTCCTCTTTTTTTCATTGTGGTCCTATATTATTTAGAAAAAAACTGAATTTACTAGAAGCTAAAGAACACATCTTAACCAATAATTATGGAGGGCGCTGTATATTGATTGATAGATAGTTTTAGGTCCTAACCAACAAATAAGTCAACTTTGAACAACATTGGAGTTGATGCATTGATACATTTCCTAAATTCTGTCCGAATTGACACGGACTGCTGCACAGCTGGAACATCTGTTGATAAGAAGTGATCTTTCTGCTCTGCCTGAAACTGTAGACAGAAATTATTAGAAATTTCATTTGTGTCACCATCACCATTCTAAAGCCTTTATGTGTTGTTATGTATGATACAAATGATACAAATTGTTGGAACCCTCGGTTAATGAAAGAAAAATCCCACAGCGGTCACAGAAATAACTTGACTCTGATAAAAGTAATAATAAATAAAAATTCTATGAAAATTAACCAATGAAAATCAGACATTGCTTTGAACCGTGGTTTAACAGAATTATTTTTAAAAATAAACTCATGAAACAGGCCTGGACACAAATGATGGTATGATGAACATCTGTGGAAGGAGCTGAAACATGCCGGCTGGAGAAGGCACCCTTCAAACCTGAGACAACTGGAGCAGTCTGCTCATGAGGAGTGGGCCAAAATACCTGCCGAGAGGAGCACAAGTCTCACTGACAGTTACAGAAATTATTTGATTACAGTGATTGCCTCAAAAGGTTGCGCAACAAAATATTAAGTTAAGGGTAATATCATTTTTGTCTTGGCCTGTTTCATGAGTTTATTTTTTTAAATAATTCTGTTAAACCACAGTTCAAAAGCAATGTCTGATTTTCATTGGTTAATTTTCATAGAATTTTTATTTATTATTACTTTTGTCAGATTCAAGTTATTTCTGTGACCATTGTGGGTTTTTCTTTCATTAACCAAAGGCTACCAACACTGTTATCCACGTGTGTAACTGAATATGTGCAGTACCAGTCGGATCCCTTTCTGGCTTAAACTATACTGGCAGCACAGAGTTGTTGGCAAAGTCAAACTTGATGGAGTTGGTTCACATTCAAAATAATGAACTGATTCGATGCAGCTTTATAAAACTGTTATGTCAGCTGAGCACTTAGACTCTCACACCTTCACATTTGCTCATTTACTGCATTTAGTCGAAGCTAAAGTGGGGTTATCTCACTAATTCCATTTCCTCCTGCATAAAAAGTAATAATGAAGTGTGACAGTGTGATCTAGATTAGTATTTCTGTGTTCTGAAGGTGTCAAGAGGTGTGTTTACTATATAGAAGGACTGCATGAAAAAACAGTCATTTACTGCCCATTTAGCCTTATTAGCTGACTTCTCATTATTTTCATCCAGGATGTAAGAAAGTGGATTTTACAGAAACAAAGAGAGGTGATTGTTTGACACAGTGTTGTTGTCATTTCATGTTCCTGTCTGGGACCTAAAGTCATTTTAAAAGCATCTTGCAGGGTTCTTCCAGTGTACTAACATAGTTCCATACTAGCTAGTTGTGTGATATTAAATCTCATATATTATCAGGATCATATTTCAGGAGCTGTTTAAACTCTGTTGCATATCCTGCTGACTTCTACTGTTTATTCTGCCAGCTCTGTCTGGGTGTTGTAACCAAATAAAAGGGAAGAGATTTCTTTGCCATTTGGGTGTCACAGGTGGTGTTGCACTAGTCAAAGTTCACCAGTGGAATATTCATAACACACCCAAACCAGGAGCACCACACTGTAGATGTAAATAAGCTGGGACTTACACAAGTACTTGTAAGTGATTACTAAAATGCAGCTGTAATAATTTGGCTTTATTCTTACAGATTTGTTGTAATCATCATATAACCAAATTTCTATACTTTCTAACTGTACTGTATTTGCAATTGCGTCTCGAGAGAAACATATTTTAGGAAACAGTGTGACGTCGAAAGGAACTTTTCCACTTTTAAAGAGCCATAAACTGTGTTAGAAGCTGGTTTAGTTTCACCCAGAGGAGTAGGGGTCATGTCCTGTGTGAAACCCAAAGCAGCAACCTCTTTAGCTGTTAAATGATGCCAAATGCCCAAAACTTCAGTTTCTCAAATGACCACATGAGGCTGGCTCCAAAAATGGACCAATCCCCACAGACCCTCATGTTAAAATGTCCAACAGCAGAAATATTCCTGTTTACATCCTGCTACAGAAATGGTTTTGGTCTCTGTAGCTAGTTTCCCCGTTTATGACAACTGTACTGGAGGTAAATTGATAGATACAACTCACATTTTAAATTCTGTTGAAGCTTAAAGTTAAACATAATAAAGGGCGGAATGAGAGGTGGATGCATCAAAGGACAGTCCATCACATAGTGACAGCTGAATGGTCCACCTCACCTCCACTTATACTCCACTTTATTTTCATTTTTTGGATTAGCTGGGAGCTAGGAGTGATCAGACACTGCTGATCAGGAAACTTATGGGTCATGTCTTGAAGGATTCCTCGACTTTTGTATTGTAAGTGTAGTGGGACCATTACCTTCAGGCTTAAGTTTTGTTTTCACTCATTCTTTGGTTAAGTTTAGGCAGCAACACAACTTGTTTAGATTACAGAAAAGCAATCATTGTTTGAGTTAAAATACAACATGTTTGAAGCTTCTTCTCCATTTGCAGGACTACCAGGCAGATGACTGACATCTGAAAAGCATTGTGTGATGTTGGGATTGTATTTGTGACCATAATTGAGGATGCAGTTTGGTTGTATAGGAGCATAACTTTGATGAGTTTGTCAAAAGGCTGGATCCAAAGATGCAACTCGAGTTTGAGAGTGAAAACAAGAAGGATTTATTTGTGCACAAAGGGACACTGAGGAGCTTGTGAGGGTAGCCAAGGGGGTGAGGGAAATCCTGGGAATTTCCCGGGGAAGCTGGGAGGCAAGACGACAGAGGCTGGTTCTGTAGGCTAAGCTGAGCGGAGAATGCAGCGGTTTTTCGGAGAGGTTCTGGCAGGCAAAGACGAGAGAACATACATGAGACAAGGGAAAGTTCAAGCAAAGCACCAAGTTCACAAAGCACCGCTGGTTTGTTACTACGCTGAGGAGATCAATCCACTGGAGCTGGAACACAGGTGGAAGCAGGCTTTATCCATCGCTGATTGTGAATCCGCGTCAGGTGCGGAGGAGTGTGAGTGATGCTCTCTAATCAGGATCGCCCCGCCCAGCCTGAAACACAGACAGCCACAGCAACCACAAAAACAAAACAGAAAAACACCGGTCTACCGGCACAAAAATTTAGATCACCACAGATCTGGCTACATTAAGAGATCTCTTCTACTGTGCTTCTAGTGTAAGTGAGGGTGGATAAAACATATAGTATATACACAATCAAAGCAGATAATTTACAAAGTTACAGACTTTTTGTACAAAATGTTCTCTATGTTAAGCTGCAAAGTCAGCACAGTAGTAAAAATAAGAAATTTTATACAAAAAACACAGAAACTTTGGAAAATCTCCACTTGATTTGAACGGCTGATGACATTTATTAGTTTCAGATGAACCTCAGTGGTAAAAAGCATTTAAAAAATACTTAATAGATCAGTTATGAGACTTAAAGCCATAAATAAGAACAATATTTTGTGTTGTCAGGCTGTGAAAAATGTGTTTGACTGGTGTGTTTAATATTCCATAAATGCTCGTGGGTTTCTCACTTCTACATAAAATGCTGTTAATTAACACCTGTGACTTATTAATGAACAGATTTAGATCCAATAAATCAAAGAATAGTTCACAATTTTTCTTAGCAGTGACTAATAACTGACCTGTAAAGCCGTACGAAATGCTGTTGGTGGCGGTCTGCTTGTCACAAATTTAAAATGACCACAGGCCAGATTCCAGACGAGCTGGTGTACTCCATCAACGGTTACAGTCCCCGGTGTGTGTTAGAAGCCCCGGCCAGGCAGTTGTTAATTGCTCTTCCCTAATCTTCATCCACACAGCTGTTATAATGACTGTTTTTATTTATCCCCCTTAAAAACACACACAGAAATGCTCGAAACTATCTCTGCTGAACAGTGAAGAGATTCTGTGTGCTTGCCAGCCAATAAGTGAATTTGAATTTGATCGCTGGCTCATTTAGCGGAATGGGATTCTTGCTTAGCTGGGAGACAATTAGAGCCAATCAGCTATGAACACAGCCTTTCCATAAATCTTATTTTCAGGCTGTGCGGAGCAAAGTCCCACTGCTCATTCCAGTCCTTACCCTAAACACTACACCCACCCCACCCCTTTCCCTAAAAGGAATTGAGAGCATTGATTTTGCTGGGTGATAATTATAGCTTTCATTAACAGAGGCTGCGAAACAGAGCAGGCTCCTCTACAAGTCATTTCACCCCAAGGACATGTTTGTTTTGTCTCACCTAAATATGACAGAGTGGATCTATCTGATGACCGATGACTTGATTTGGAGCAGCTGAGCAGAAGTTTATCAATAACCAGGTCAAACACTTGCTTAAGCCACTGCCTTGTCTGTTCTCCCAAGGTGAATAAATCAGCCGTTAGAGGAGAGCAGAGATAGGTGAGCACACAGGGCTGTTAAAGCAATCACAAGAGTGTTGGATTTTTAAATGGAAACCATGAGTGAAGATCAATGTCATGTGAGAGCTTTGCAGAAGCATCCTGGACTACTTATCAGGGCTTATAAACACAGGTAAAGTCACAATTAGTCGAGCTCACTGCATACCAACCTGGGCTCAGAGGGGGAATTTGAGGTGTCGCAAAACAATTAAGAAAACAGAAAAGCAAAAATAAGTTTATTTTTTCAGGCTTTATCTAATATTGGTGGTGAATTGCTTGGATTTCTACAAATTCAGGCCCCTAAAAGAAATTTAAACAAACCAAATGAGAAATCAGCTTTTGTCTTTGATTGCGCTGAACGTATGCAATCATTGACAAGTTTTGATCTTTTAGGGGTCAAATGCTAAAAGCCTCCAAAGCCACCAGTGTGGACGGGATGAAATCGAAGTATGAATGATGAACTCCATCTCTGCTTGAGACATAATAGGCCCACATCTGAGCAGTAAAAAACAGGACACATCTCATACTTCACATGCTGTTCAGGAGTCAGCATTTGATTGATAGTAGCATCTGGATTTCACATGTCTGAACCAAGACTTTCTAGCACCACAGGGACAAGACTGACTGGAGCAGGGATATTCTGTTTTAAAGGCATCAAGTTGTAGGAGGTTATCTGCTATCCAGTTCTGATAGAGTTCAGGGAGGGATGTGAAAGAGAACATTTTGTGACATTCTGATGCTTAATGATGTCAAACTGAACATCATCGGCATAGAAGTGATGCCTGTTAAACAAATGATCATCTCCCTGGTTTATGCAAAAACAAAGCAAACACTGGAGGATGATGACAGAACTTTGAGGTACACTACAAGAAAGATGGTACCCATGAGGAGGCAAAGTTATTTTCTGAGAGGAACAATGTCAGACAATAAGGGTTTGTAACAGTGTAAACGGCTTATGGAGGTTGTACTTGCACAGCAATGCTTTGAACTAAATGCTAATGTCAGGAGCAACAGTGGTGACACTTTTTGAAAAAGTTCAGAGATTTTCAACTAGAAGCACACACAAAAAGACAGAGTGCTCTGAATAAAGACATTGCGTCTCGCTGGGTTGGGAAAAGAGACTTTTTCTCAAGGTGACCACATACGCTCCCTTCTCGACGGGAACAACTTAAAAAAGAGGCCGGCACCCATAAAAATAACTGTATTTTGACAGCCTTAGACATTTGCACCTCATTCAAAATGCTGCAGCTAGAATACTGCCAAACACCAAGAATAGAGAACACTTTACTCCAGTTCTTGGACTGGCTTCCAGTTAAATATAGAATTGAGTTTAGGCCCCAGTTATTGTCTATAAGTCTCTCAATGGTCCAGGCCCAAAATATACCAGAGATATGTTGAATAAAATCCTCATAGGCCGTTTTAGATCTGCAGGGACTGGTCAGCTACTGGTGCCCAGACTTCAATCCACACATGGTGAAACGGGTTTTAGCTGTTCTGCTGCCCATGCTGGAATCAGCCCTCTTGGAACATAGAGACTATATGACCCTCAAGCCACCGTTTCTAAAACTAAGTTAAAAACTATTCTTTTTGTAGTACACTAAGGGAATCATTTTTTATTCAATAAATTCAGATTTAGGCTTGTAAGTTTTTTTCTTATCTTTTGCCTGTAAAGCACTTTGCATACGATAAGGCGCTATTTAAATAAACTTGCACTTGTCTGTATCACTGGAGGCCTACCTCTGCACATGAAGGAGTCGGCTCGGGAGGCATATTGGGATTCAGCTCCAGTCCTCGTCTTCTGTTTTCTATTCTGTCTGTGTGAAGCGGAGAGAGCAGGAGAGATAGACTGTTCTCTGTATCAGCACTCCAGGGGCTGCATGGCAGGCAGAGACAAGTTGCCAACAGTTTCTCCATCACATGGAGAGTCGTGTGTATGCGAACAGTCAAATCAGCCCGCTATTTGAGTATCTGTATGAGCTTTTGCGTGCCTTTAGTGTATGAGCGTGCTGCTGCAATATTGCAAAGCGACACAACGTCTGAGAGCCTGTAGAGTTAGAGCAGAGGGAGAATAGAACTCCCTTATGAGAAACATATGTTTCAATGTGCCACGGCTAACCTTGGCTTGTCAGAGGAGCTGTTTGTTTTGGGCTATCGTCTATGTGTGAGTGTTTGTTAGTGCGTGTGGTAGCAGGAGGTACATCATCCCTTCACTTGAGCAGCAAGCTGCCCTTGGGTTACTGCAGTATTTCTCTCTCACTCTCTGTGACCCTTTATTACTCTCTCTCTCTCTCTCTCTCTGTCTCTCTCTCTCTCTCTCACGATCTTCCGGGTAATTGTAGCAGACATAAGCATGCATACGTGCTTACTAACACACACACACACACACACACACGCACACTTACATCCTCTGAGGGCAGATGTGCAGGCTTGAATGACCCGTTGTATCTGAGCGGTTGCTAAAAAAAGCAACTCTCTCCACTCCGAGGTTGATGGAATTGCATAATGAGAATGATGTCAGCATTGTTCCTCCCACGGTAACAAGTGACGCTAACAGGCATCGGAGGCGAGGAGCACTGGGGGGTGATTGAGATGGAGGTATAGGGGAGCGAGAAAAAGCGTAGAGCAGCAAGAACATAAAGGAGGAAAAAAAAATAACTAAACAAAGCTGCGCTGAGTGATATTTTTATGTCACAACACACTCATCAGCTTCAGTCACAAAGCGATGCTGCTACCCAGAGCATACCATCAATGGCAACTGGGATGCTGTGCATTCTGTTTGCCCAAATGACATTCTGCTGTTGGGCTTGGACACGTCTCCCTCCCACATGAAGCAATGACTCAGAATTAAGAAGGAAATATATCTTACAACAGTGGTCAGTTCGTGAAAGCTGAACTCATCGTTGAATATTTTTTGACTTCACTCATCTCTCTAGAATGTGTCTGGTTTCGAGTGTCACAAGCATAAGCACGCCGTGTGCAGGTCACTGCAGGGACAGAGCAAGTATTTAGACCCTATCAGTTCAAATAGAGCCATCGCTGTGTTTTTTGAATCGCCCCTAGAGGATAAATAATTAAACTGATTTGAAATTGAATAAAAATACTCACAAGAAACAGTTCAGCAATAAAGTTCTATTGTCTCATATTCCTGGATCAATAACGAGAAAGGAGCATTTCAGTGTTATGGCTTGATAAAGATCAAGCTAATCATAATTACTGCATATGTTCATAATTGGCAAGGATCACCAGCTGAGCACACGGATCTATTATCTTTGTGGCATTTGCTCTATGATTTCAATTGTACATTTGTTTGGTAATATGCACCACATGCTAAACTAAAATAATAATTACCTTAAGGGGTACTTAGGCATTTTAGTATGGCCTCTCCACAAAGTTGGTCAACTCATAAGAAATATATTACAAAAAGAATGTTGCAGGGTCAAAGATGTCCCAATTACAGTCTGTTGTGTGGGTCATGATCCTAAAATGCAGAATCCTCCATTTCTCATAATACAACAAACAACATTATTTTTGTTTGACACTCTGTGCTGCGGGGAATGGTCTGCCAACACCTCTTTCTCCTGAAGGGGAAAAAATGTCTGAATTGTTTTTATTGCTGTAAACCAATCACAGGTTAGGGAGGGAGGAGAAAGCTGAATGAAATTATACTGCAGTCTACATCCGGTGAGTCAGACTATTCTATCTTAAATTCACATCTGGGAAGCTCATCAAATTCTTACATAGTTTTAAATTCAATTAACTATCAAACTAACTCAGGTGGCTCAGAGGATGAGAAAAGGGTTGGGTGGCTGATTAAGGGTCCACATTTTACTTCAGCCTCTTACAGGTTCTTCCAGCCCTGACCTTGGGTGGTTTGGTCTCTAATAATGCATCATACTTATAAACACATTACAATTTTTAAACTGTAGAATCTTTCTAATAATAGTAATAATAATAGTAATTTTAGTTGTGAGGTCTTTTACATTTGAAATGCACCACAGTACAGAGCAGTACACTGTAAAGTTACTGAGGCTCTGAGGTGCTGATGTCACCTTGCAGAGTTTGTGGATTTTAAAGTTTGCTGCCATTTGAAGCCGCCTACATACGACCAGTCAGCCAGCGCAGCTTCAAAAAAAGACA
Organism: Stegastes partitus; assembly: GCF_000690725.1. Lineage (NCBI taxonomy): Eukaryota > Metazoa > Chordata > Actinopteri > Pomacentridae > Stegastes > Stegastes partitus. Next base: position 128,498 of record NW_007578085.1, on the reverse strand, counting down.
GGAGTAAGAAAGTGGAGAAGTTTACGGCTGCAGCTCCAGTAGCTTCTGTGTTGGTGAACATGGTGGGCCCGATCACTTTCACAGCTGAGTGATAGTGTTGATTCTCTGCTGTGACGGATTCATTTGCGGTCATGGTTCTTTGGTATCCACTGTTAGCTGAGCTCATCTTCGCTCATTAATCTCAAATGGTTGCTCACTCGCTTGGCTCTTCATCAACGCTGCACAGTTGTTCATAAACACATGTCACCCTGGTCTGAACCCTCTCTCTCCCCCCCACCCCACACCTCGCCCTGTTACCAGGGAACACTGGCCTGTGTGTGCATACTGGTGCATGTGAGCAGCCGCCCAAAAAAGAAACAATGACGCTTAAACGAATTAAGTGGTGTGCTTGACTGGTAGTGACTAGTGGGGCTGTTTTCTAGTGTTTTAACTTACTGTATATGTCAGTCTTCCTTCTTTCCACTTCCTAAACATATAATGTGATTTCTTGTTATTGCTTCCTTGTTGTCACGGGCTAATGGAAGATCACACATTCATTTAGAACTTTTCTTTTTATCATAGAAACAAGTGTGTAAAATTCGACATGTTACATTATCAGCTATACAATTTAAAGATGCATTAACTGATTTGTTGGTACCTGGCTAACATGTTTGCAGTTATTTATTTACACATTCAGCAGACACCAAGTGTTATTAGCATTCATTTGGAGGCTTGTGTTTGTCTGCCTGACAGATCTTCTCCGGAGCCTGTTTGGTACATGCAAACGGTAGATTATCAGTGTTGTTTTGCAGACAGTGGGCCATCAAACAATAAGCTAATGGTTTGTAAAAGCTCTGACAAGCACACAGAAACAGCCGAGCTGAATGATGATTGCTTGATGATTTATGGCTCTGAGTGAACCGTTTCACAAAACACATAATTATCTGATCTATTGTTTCTGCAAAGATATGAATTGTTGTAGCTTTAACACAAGAAAATTAAAGGTAATTTCAAACTCTTGCGACAATAATGAATTCTCAATCTTCATTTGATGGCTAGCTATGCACACAGCTAAAACACACAATTGTTTGATCTGAGGTTAATATAACAAATGCTGATATGTGCAGCTGTAATTAAAGCCATCAATTCCAGAAAACAGAACAGAATATCCTTCAAATTGCAAAAACACAATTATAATTCCTATTAGAAGAAAATGTTTTTGGAAAAAAAAAAAAAAAGGTGTAACAGAGCAATAACAGAATTTAAAAAGGTACTGATCAGTACGCGGCAAACAACTCTGAAAAGTGGCAACAACTGCAGTTCCTCCGATGGCCACTTGAGGCTGGTGAGTCAATCGTCTTAGGCCTCCGTGTTAAAACGCCCAAATTTTTACATGGAACAGAAATAAACATGTTTACAGTCTGGTACAAAAAAGAGTTTTCGTCTATACAGCTAATTGCCCCATTCATGACAACTGTGCAGATGGTATATTAATATATAACTTACCTATTTAAATTGGAATAATCAGCTCCATTCATGCTCCACCTCTTGCTCATTTGTGAATTAGCTGGAAGTTAGGATGCGTTAGGTGGAGGAACACCACTGAAAATAATAAAAACATGACAAGAGAACACAATACAAAATGTATATTTTCAGTACATATCGACAACACAGTGTTTAGCAGTGTTTGTCCACCTTCTCCTGATGTGACACCTGCTGTTCAGCTGGTGCCTCTCCATGTAGAGTCTGCATTGTCTTCTCGTGCCTGAATGGCAATCAGCTAATTTGTGATTCTAGACTGGTCATAATTGTTACTGTGTGTGTTCGTGTCTGTCTGTCTTTCTGTGGCAGCCCTGTAATGAACCGATGCCCTGTGCAGAGTTCAACCTACCTCTCACCTAATGTCAGCTGAGACAGGCTCCAGTCCCCTGCAACCTCCTGCAGGATGAAGCGGGTATAGACAATGGAGTAATAAATGTTCAAATCATATCTAAAATTCCTATCACGGCTGTGCAGCACATAGTTTGATGCGTGGAAACATTACTTTGTTCCGGTGACAGAATGTGTGAAATATAACCAACATTATCTCGACAGAAAAGAACAGTAACATCTGGTCTGTTGCTAATCAACTCCTAAAGGATTCTTTCCATTTTTCTAATGGATGTGCCTTCAGGAAGCCTATTATCTGCTCAGCTATTGGAAACACGCCTAATTTGAATGCTGCTTTTTTTTTTTTTTCTTTTCTTACACCATTTCAACAAAATAACTGGTATATGCATCTCTGTGTGATGAGTTTTTGATTATTTTTTTTTAACCGCCTCTTTTATTGGCGCAAACATGATGTTATGTGACATGTTTACTGTATCTTGGGAGCAGCAGAAGCTGGACGTTTGTCCCAGGTCTGCCTGGTTAATTAGTCATTTTCAGTCATTTTTTTATAGATACACAGCTTCTTTTCATGTCATTTAAGGAGGGAAATAAAGTGTGTTTCTTGGAAATTGAGGCACACGTCATCCATAAATTGGATTTATGTATGTAATATATTACAAAATAGTATATATTTACAAAAAATAAAAAAGACACCTGGTTGATGTAGATCCACATAACCACATACAATGAAGTCAGTGCTGCAGCTTTATCTCTCAGCTTTGGAATTTTACTTGACAGAGTCAAAGTGCAGCAGTAATGCAATCACAGTGCAGTAAAAGTCATGTGTTGATACAGTAACACCCTCAGTTTCTTGGTCAACATGTTTAAAGCTGAAAAACAAACTGATAAGCCGTTTTTTTTTAAAGCGAAACACGCACACACACCATACATTCCCTCCTGTGGTTCTGCTAAACCCTCATACAATCAGCGTGCTGCGAGAGAGATCAAGGGTGGCAACCTCAATGTATTTTGGTCACATTAAAAATGAGCGAGCGTGCTGATTTGGAGAAATAGCCATCTAATTACCGTGTAGGATCAGAGAAATAATGAGGGTAAGTGCTGGAACGCAGCAGGAGGGGGAAGTGGATGCCGAGGCCTTCATTGTTCCGAGCTGTGGAGAGTCTGAGTTAACCAGTGGTCTAATGAGCTGGAGAAGGTGTTTAAAATGAAATACAGGTATGTTTTTTCTTCCTCTGAGGCTCCATCCTTGACTTCAGAGGCATTTTGTGCTGGGGGGAGAAAAAAAAAACACAGGCGAAGAGAGATTTATTTTGGTGCTACAGACTATAATGCTGTTGTTAAGTTAAAATCCCCCATGTGGCACAATCAGCGTAATCCTTTTTATTGCTTCCAATCAAGCCAGACAGCAGGCCTGTACCGCTGCTGCCACGCTGCAGATGGAGTCCAAACTTAAAGCGTCATGGCGGACTGTAAATATTCTGTCGCTCGAGGAATTGAAAACAGCAGGGGAGAACCACACAGTGTGCAAACAACCAGTGTCTCCCCGGCTCTGACGTGGACGTGCCGACGTCACAGTTTACATGATGCACACAGCAGCAACTGTTACGCTCACACGAGATGCGTCCCTCCTCCGCTCGCCTCTTTCACTTTTTAATGTTTAGCTGAAGCCTCGAGATAAGTCCAAATATAGCAGAGGAGTGGGGGAGGTGGGTGAGTGAGTCATCACAATCAACTGAACATGTGTGTGTTCCTGTGTCCAGCAAGTGCAATGAGAAACACATTCAGAGTCTCAATCAGCACACACACATTCATGATAAATAATCAAAGGTGTGAATTATTTTGAGCAACTTAACGTCTTGCGAGAGACTAAATCTGTGCTAATTGACAAAGTGTCATTTTTGCTGTCGTGTAGTTGTTATTAGAAAATCAGATTTGCAGACATTTCTTTTGAGATTTCTGCCTCCACCCCAATATAATGACGGTAAATGTGCCTTTATTTGTGGCAGAAGTGTCAGGCCTCACTGTGGACCTCTTTTCCAAAGCTGCAATCAGAGGGGACGGTCTGATGATTTTTATAACTTCCTATCACAACAATCAGTTTTGCAGAGGTGGAAATACACAGAGTTTGAACTACTCTCTCAAGCTCTATTTTTTTCTTGTTTACAACCGAGAGCAATTTGGAGAGAGCTTGGCGAGGTGCAGCCAGGGCGAGGCTATCATAGCAGGCTTGTTGCCCACTCACTGCAACACCAGGCCATCAAACAGATAAGTTCAGAGTAATGAGTATACCCAGTGCCTTACTACCTACTCAGAACACTAACTCTGTGAGCAACTGCTAACTCTGCACTGCACCATCCACCACAGTGTTATTGAACCTCTATGTAACCGTAGGGCTGCACTACAAAACAGAGCTTGGGGTTTACAAGATAACTTCAGGTTTAACGATGGGTTTTCAGGGTTATGACGCTGGTTCGCTTCTTCCTGAGCTCCATCACCATGGTAACTTGCTGCACACCAAACCTGCTTTGTAACAGGTTATGTTAGCGATAACAGATCAGTGCTTCTGACTAATCATTTCTCTTGGAAAACAACATCACCACACACAGAAGCTCCTGTGAAAGGGTCTCTTAGGAGGGCAAAGTATTCTAGAGCTGCCAGCTATTCCAAAGTCTTTCCATTGTTCTATAGGCCTTTGTATAGCATTATAATCCTAAATCAGAGACTGATTAAAGCATTAAAGCCTTGTCCTTGTTGACCCTATAAGATCTCTAATAAGCCTATTTACCAGTCTGAATGATGTTTTTAGATTTGTTCTCTGCTTGCATCCAGGATCGTTTAACACCAGCACGACAATGAGGCTAAAACTGTTTTACATGGCGTAATAATACATCTAAGGAACACATTACATTAATGGAATACACAATTGTAATTATAATCAGATCTACTCATGCCTTAATCATGAGGTGGTGATACTAATAAGCCTATTGAAGTGTGTATTTACACAGTTAGTATTTCATTTACCAGCTCTCCTTATTGCTTTGTCTGCAGCAACAGTGTCACTTTTAATCTTTATTACATTTTTAAAATCCTCATATAGGTTTAGGATTATAATTTGTTTTCCTTGTGAGACTTATGTGGCTCTAGACCTGGTTATGTTTGCGATTGGTCATCTAATGTCAACACCACGCCTCTAATGTGAACACAACCAAGGTTAGATTCAGAAAACCTGACTTGATCCAACAAATTAATAACCAGCTTCATGTGACCAGTTAGTGTGGCTCGGTATGTTGAACTTGCTCCATAGTACAGGCCCAAACCTAGATATTAAAAACAAATTACTCTGTGCAGTCATGATTTGCCAACAGGACTGCACAACACAGGCTGACATGGTCTAGTGTCTCCATTCAGGATTATGTCAGTCGTGTGGTCGGCTGATGGTGGAAGCTGCAAATCTTGTTTATTCATCATCTAACTTACCAGGATTTGATTCTAAACTCTAAATAAACTTGCTTTACTGTGCAACACAAAAGGGAGAGACACAACTTACACCCACACAGCAATTGACAAACAAACAAGTAGAAAACTACCAAAAAGTAGTAGAATAAGTGGTAGGTTATGCCAAAAGGGCGACCCTACACACAGTACAGGAGGTAACCAAACTGGGCCAAATGATCACCAAGACCAGATTTGATTCAGCCAGTGCTTTAATCCTGATTATTTCAACACAAGTTTACACATTGACCATGTGCTGTTTGTCCCTCTAACTATTATGTATGGTGTCGTACGTGTTTTCTGAACTAGTGCCCCAACTGGCAACAGAAAAACTAACGCTGATATTGGAGCTTGGAGAAAGATGATTGTTTGGGTTAAAATTAAAAACCAGCATCATGATCATTGTTACAATAATAATCCTGTTAATGTCAATAGCGAAAAGAAAATTGGCAGTTCATTTCAATTTCTTTTTACCACTGACTAGAAAAGAAACTAGGCAGAACAGAGATCTACTGTGTTAAAGTTGAATGTTTTGCCAACCCTTCCATCCTCCCCAACCTCCTCCCTAAGGGAACTTTGTGGTGCTGTAATTGGTCTCCTCACTTCTTCCTTTGCTGGCGTCATAATAACCACAACCGTTGTCACAATCAAAATGTAACGATGGGTTATCATAAGCTGCTGACACAAATGACGGATCAGGTTGTTCTGGGTGAAGGGCAGACGCACCCTCAATAATTAGGGAAAGGGGGAAATTGGTTTCTGGAATTTGGCTTATCCTTAAAGGACTGAGCAGATCATATGCAATAGTGACAGAGAACAACATATTTCAGTTCTGAACACGCACAGACTCTTACAGGAACATAATGTACCAAAGGCTGTATGAATTACAGAGCCATTAGCATCAGCTGTTGAGCAGCTGGAATGAATGCACAGGAGAATTGCATTCAGAGTTAGAAGACTTATGAGCAAGGCTCTAGGTTAGCTTATGAGGCAAAAAAGGAAGAAGAAAAAAAGAGAGATTCATATTGGCAGCTTCCCTGGAGACTAACCTTAAACCTTGAGAAGGCAAGATGAGGAACATGAAAAGCCAGTGACTCATCTCATCTTGTTTTAACACTGTCTCTATCTGTATTCATGAGGAGCAGTCATCCTGGAGTGAGTCTGTCTGTGGATCCACAATGCCTCTCTTTGGTGAGTTTACACAGAACTGTCGGTGCAGAGGCTTTCCCAGTCGAGTGGATGTGCTGCGTCACCGCAAATCTCTAATGGAGCAGAGTGGTTGTTTTTTTTTTGTTGTTTGTTTTTTCTACTAAAGACAGAATCATTTAGGTTTCATCAGGCTGCTCCTGAGGGGCCAGGGGAGGGAGTCCAGTCCAGCCAGCACAGGGGAGCGTTGTTGTGGCATCAGCTCAGGGCACGTCTGATGGCCAGATTTAACAGAGCAGAGCCCCTCTTCATCTTCTGCGCATTTGCACTTCTCTTGATCACATTAGAACAAGTGTAGAGTGTCTCAGTGCTGTATCTTCTTACAGGAGGCCGACAACCACACAGCAGGGCTGCATGAGTCTGCTTGGATGTCCCAGAGCAAGAGTGAGCTGTGGTCCCCCAAACTGTTGTCACTTCCCTTCAATGATAAAAAGAGTACTATTCAAACTAGATTTTAACTCAGACATAACAAGGCCTCCAGCTTTAGGTAATAATGCAGAGAGTTTCACATATTCTATTTTTCAATATACCAGAAGTATCTGCCACAGACAGGGTCTTTGGGGTCCTGATGTAACAAAGTCAAAGGGAAAATGTTCTTTTTGTGTCTGACTTTATCATTCAATTGAGGTTTTGTTTTTTCACTATCATGAAACATTATAACAGTCACACAAGAAGCTATACTTACTGTGATCTCAGTCTTGTTTGACACTCTTTAGTGAATGTAATCTCTGTAATGTATATGGAATATTGCGATTTTACTGGCATTGTAGTCAAAAAATATATGTCCTTTTGAAGTATTTCTCTAAGCTCAATAAAGTTCTGCAGTCAGAGATTTAAGCTTTATTTTTTATTTTTGTAAGAAAGTCATTTTTGCTTGCATTTGACTCTAAAATCATGTTTTTCCAAAACAAGTTAAGAATCCTACAAGTGCAGTAGGAAATTTATAAGTGCAAGCAAAATAAACCCAATTATTTTTAAGAATCTGAAATATAATTGCTCCACTTTTTTGTTGTAGGAAAGTGGTCTAACTACTCTAACTACTCCAGCCTGAACTTGTGTGAAGATGTCATACATGAGTAGTACAGAGTTCAGCCATGTTGAAATCCAATCTTTTCTCAACCCGTCTATCCACCCCAACCTCCTTTATGATGCTACAATTTGGTGTCCTCACTTCCTACTTTGTTGCTGCAACGAAACTAGTCTGACTCACCAGATATAGACCATGGGTATAAGCCTGCCCATTTCACAAGGATTTTTCCTGCCCTTCCACTACCCACATGTTACGTTTTCAAAATCTCCTTCACCATAAGAAACAACAACAACCTCTATGCAGCAACCTACACATCTTTTGGTGAAATAACCATTAGAATTACAGAGCTCACCTCCTCAAATGTTGACTAAAACAGTCCTCAAGGCTATTTTGCAGGGGCACCATGGCTGAAGAAAACTGTGATTAGTTTAAAGAAATACAAACAAGCCAGACCATTTTTTCACTCCCATGTAGCAGAATGATAATGGGGTGCAGCCAGACTTGCTATGCAAGACTGCAATGAAAGGTGACTGTGGGTCATAAGCTGCTGGCACGAATGGCCTGTGGGGTTAGTCTGGGTAAAGGGCAGAGACACCCTTAGTAAGTTAGTTAGGTAAATATAGCTGAGGAACACAAGGATGTTGTAAACAAGACGTAATTTGAAAGGCTAGACTCTACTTTTTGACCTAATAAAGCGTGTTATGTGTTTGTGAACTAATCCTATCTGAAAATGCCAAGAAATCCACTAAGGTCAGATAGTTGTAGTTTAATATAACCTGTCTCTGCAGTTAGACGCCTTCTGAAAAGGGACACATGAGAATATTTTGAAAGAAAGAGATATCATGTCCAGGAATTACATGGCAGTGGGAACTGCAGTAATTGTCCTTTATTATGGAAAAAATAGACATCTATTTATTTTGTTAACATTTTAATCTCGTATTTTTCTTTTCACACATAGTCTTATGGGAATATTTCCCACAGAACTCAAATCTGCTGCCTTCCAGTCAAATCTTGTGATGTTTATGACCAGTTAGGAGATTAGCTGCAGAATTACTTGCTCGGTTTGGAATTATTCTTCGGTTACTGATTACAGTTTACATGAGGAAAACAGTCCCAGTGTGTGTGTGTGTGTGTGTGTGTGTGTGTGTGTGTGTGTGTGTTCGCCTGTGTGGCTTAACAGATTGTTTTCTGTGTTTAGACTGTTATTTGTGTCAATATGTCTCAGCAATTCTGAACAAATTTGAGCGTGGGAGTGTTGGTGTGCTGGTCTGTGTGTGCTGAGTGTGTGTGTGTGTGTGTGTGTGTGTGTGTGTGTGTGTGTGTGTGTGTGTGTGAGACAGAAATGGGAGAGTGAACACGATGTACCCAGGCACAGTTTTCCTGGGCCGTGTCCAACTGTGGGAGACTGCTTACAGCTATGTACTTTGGGGACACCTCCTATCACACCGTCCACCCTGTCCCTGTCCCTGTCCCTGTTCTCTGTCTTTGCCCCGACCCGATCTACTCCTGTGACCTCACTTTACCCCCACCCACCATCACGTACTGCCACTGATACCCCTCCGATGCCCTTGACTTCTGTCCTGTTCCACTTCCCTCTCCTCCTGCCCTTGCACTCTAAACCTTACTGGAGTCTTTTCATGGTTTTCAGCAGCCCATTAATGGTTTCGACACCACCTCCCCACCACCCCACCACCCACAGGCTCCTCTCTCTCTCTCTCTCCCTCCTTGTATTTCATCCCTCACTACCTTTCACTCGTCCTCTGGAGGCTTAGTGGAGTAGAGGGTTTGCTCATGTGACTTGAATGCTGCCTCCTTTGCCAAGCCTGCAGGCTGGCACCAGTGGCATAAAGACAAAACAGAACCCCTAAAATACACACTGACACACACTCACACTCTTAAACGCCACACCGGCACGTGCACTGAGAATTTAAAGTGGTAATCCTCGAGATCCTCTTGTTTTTAGTTTGGCAACTTGCCAGGTGCTAAGCGGTCATTAGGGTGGCTCTGAGGCTCGCAACCTTTCTTTTGATTAAGTTTCTGATTATAGTTCATCTTCTTTCCGTTTACCCCCCCAAAAAACAGCAAAGTTGTGCAACAGCTTCAGCCTTGCTGCCAATTTGTCTCAGTGGTCAAATGCGGTACTACAATAAAACACATAATTCCCTTTTCCCTTGTTGACTGACACTACAGGACAACACTGTAGACC